>NC_073377.1:20032324-20332324 GCF_028641065.1 Leucoraja erinaceus
TTGGAGCGCAGAAGGTTAAGGGGGGACTTGATAGAGGTCTTTAAAATGACGAGAGGGATAGACAGAGTTGACGTGGATAAGCTTTTCCCACTGAGAATAGGGAAGATTCAAACAAGGGGACATGACTTGAGAATTAAGGGACAGAAGTTTAGGGGTAACATGAGGGGGAACTTCTTTATTCAGAGAGTGGTGGCTGTGTGGAATGAGCTTCCAGTGAAGATGGTTGAGGCAGGTTAGATTTTATCATTTAAAAATAAATTGGATAGTTATATGGACGGGAAAGATATGGAGGGTTATGGTCTGAACGCAGGTGTATGGGACTAGGGGAGAGTACGTGTTCGGCACGGACTAGAAGGGTCGAGATGGCCTGTTTCCGTGCTGTAATTGTTATATGGTTATATGGTTATATGGAAAAGGAACTGGCCTTCTTCCCCATATCCCCTGTAGACTTTCAATTCGAATGAGCTAATGGAATCTGCAGCAGACATAATCTTGCTCAAGTGTTGAGGGAACTCAGCAAACCAGAGCCTCACATTACAAACCACATTGAAAATATAACAACGAATGCTGCATAATTTTGGTGTATGTGTGTTTGGGATGTATGTGTTTGTCAGACCAAAATTTCCTGTGCAATAACTTACTGTAAAACCATCATTAGAATTTGCAAAACAATTTTTCTTGTGAAGCAAAAGTTAACTGTGACATGTGATCTGCAGATATTTTTCACGTCTGCAGGTTAGTTTGTCATTTATAACTCCCTTTGTTCTACTATCACAGCTGCAGAGGCAATCTAATAATGTCAGTGGTTTACATGTTCATTCTGCATTAGATGAAATAATTCATCACTTGCACTTTTAAAAATAATGACTCCACCGAGATCTTACTCTATTCATTTGACTGTAAATTGTAGCTGGATCAGAAGCAAGAAGTGCTGGAAACACTCAGCAGGTTAGGCAGCAGCTGCGGAATAAGAAACAGTTAAAGTTTCAGGTTGAAATTCCTTTCTCGGAAGTTACAAAATAGCAGAGACACCTGTACATAGTGGAATCTACATGGCAAAGAGCAAACTGCTGGAGGAACTTAGTGGATCAGGCAGCATCCGTAAAGGAAATAGAAAATGTTTAGTTGGGAGCTGTCTTCAGCTTCAATGCACAATGCAAATTCAACAAAAGCATTTCACTGTACCTCAGTACACATGACAATAAAATAAAATAAACTTTTTGAATGGTGTTGATGGTTAAGGCAGTGATGGATGTCAATCAAATTTATGATAATTATCTTTCTTAGATACTTATTATGTTACATATTAGTATTTTACAGTCATACAGCTGGGAAATAATCATTTTATCTCTGTTTGCTTTGTTGTTCCCTTCTCTCAATTAACAATGTTATTTTCCACAATTTCCTTGATCTCCATTCCCATTGTCCTGTGTTCACACCTTACACTTCCTTATCTATACACTTTCTTATCTATGTACCTCCCACTCCCCTGACATCAGACTGAAGAAGGGTCTCGACTCGAAATGTCACCCATTTCTTCTCTCCAGAGATGCTGCCTGTTCCGCTGAGTTACTCCAGCATTTTGTGCGTATCTAGGAAATAATCACCTCCGCACTCTTTTCAGTTTAATAACATCCTTCATGCAGCAGGATGACCAAAACTGAACACAACATTGCAAATGTAAATTTCTCATTATAAGCTTCCCCCCCCCCCCCATCTAATTTCAGTCAAAAATCACTGAATCAAGCACTTGAACAAAACACAATTACAGTTTAACTATTGTACCTATCACACCGTGGGTTTGATCCTCATATCAGCCTGATCAAGCCCTTTAGGCCTCACTCAAACAGAGAGACTCCAGAAGGTCATGCAGTCCCAAGCGCTCGCCCAGAAGATCAGCGCGGGACCTCTTGGCAGTGGACTTTTATAGGTCCCGGACCTCGAGGGGCCGAACCACATGGGGTTGGTCTCTGAATAATCCAATTACAGATATCGATTAACCCCATACATAACAGACATTTCCCTAACCCAATAATACAGCAGCTCAATACATTGTATTAAAACAGACTTCTCAAGGAAGCCAACTTAGAAACATTTACCTTGATCTGCAAGAAACCGAGACAAGGCTCAATATCTCATCCAATCAACACTCGGCAAAGTAGCTCTGCAACATTATTTACAATTATTTTCAAGGTGTATGTCTGGCTTGCAGTCATCCAATCCATTCTATGCATTTTGCACCTAATTGACAGAGTCTGCAGATGTTCTTATTCTTTTCTTCCAACTGGAATCTAGGCTCTAGACAAACTGGCACCACTCCGCAGCTTGTCCCAGTTCTGCACAGAGCAATTCCAAATTGCCCAAATCTCCCAGCAGCCCTGAAGCATTTACCCCATTTTAGCCTCTCTGATTTTGGGCAGGATTAACACAAATACAGTCTCATCAACGTCATTTACAATTGTAACAACATTTCCCAACTTCTATACTCAATACCCAGACTTATGAAAACCAATGTGCCGGAAGCCTTCTCTACCACTCTGAATACACCACTTTCAGGGAACTATGTACCTGCACTCTTAGATCCATCCGCTCTACAACACTCCTCAGCTCAGGTCCCTGCCATTCACTGAGAAGGTCCTGCCCTGGTTTGACTTCCCAGAGTGCAACACCACATCCTTAACTGCATTAAACACCAGACAAATTGACCGCTTGACAAATAATGTATTTGATTAAAGTGTCAAAAGTTTACTTTATGGCACGATTAAGAAAAACACTGTCAGTGCTCTTAGCATTTAAAATAAGAGTTATTGCCTTTCAAAGTAGAGCACTGTTTGATGCCCAAAACTGTTTTTGGAAGCTGCTCTGTGCAAATCCACATTTAAACTGACAGCTTCGTCGAATTTTTAAATGTTAGCTTCTCCAAAAAGGCATCGTTCAACATTAAATATTTTATTTCAGAAAGCATATGGTTGAATATTGTCCAGCATATATTTGATGTTAGAAAGGTATTAGATACTGTTACTTGCTGCAACATGCTGTTACACATGCATGCACATAAGGTGGGAGAATGGGGAATGGGAATCTGATGTTCAGAATGTGCTGCAAAGGTTTAAACTGCCTATGTTTTGCCAGAAACTCCCATCATCTTATGTTGCTGTTGCCATGATGTGAGTGGGAGCATTTGAACATTATTTTGTTTTGGCCGAGTGCTACATTCACAATGGAATTTGGAAAAGCAAGTTCACATCAATGCCTGCAGTAGTGCTAATTCAATTTTAAGATGGAATTTACATTCAAAACATTTATAACCACTTTGATCTCATGGTGTTCAAAATCAGCAAATTATTTTTGAAGTTCAATCATTGTTGTTATATTGGCATAAGTTCATAGTTTCTTATGAAGGCAAAGGCCGTAGATAGTTTCCCCACAGCAAGGTTTAGTTCAGTTTGGAATTAGAACGTGAAAACAGACCTTTATATCCATCCAGTCCAAGCTGACCACCGATCCCCTAGGGATACCTACTAGGGATAATTTACAATTTTTACTGAAGCTTATGAACCTACAAACATGTACGTCTTTGGAGTGTGGGGGGAAACCAGAGTTTCCTGGAGAAAATCCACGCAGGTCACGGGGAGAACATACAAACACTGTACAAACAGCACCCGTAGTCAGGATCCAACCTGGGTCTCTGGCACTGCAAGGCAGCAACTCTACTGCTGCACCACCATGCCATCCCGTAATATACTTAATATGAAATTATGAGAGGCATAGGATCGGGTAGAGGCGGTGGAGGCCGGTTCTCTGCATACTTTCAAGAGAGAGCTCTTAAAGATAGCGGAGTCAGGGGATATGGGGAGAAGGCAGGAATGGGGTACTGATTGTGAATGATCAGCCATGATCACATTGAATGGCGGTGCTGACTCGAAGGGCCGAATTACCTACTCTTGCACCTATTGTCTATTTTCTTATGATAGAGAGTCAGAACCTTTTTCCCAGGGTGGAAATGTCCAACACTAGAGACCATAGCTACAAGGTGAGAGGGGAAATGTTTAATGGAGATGTTCACAGAATGCTTTTTTTACACAGAGTGTAGGTGTACACAGGTGGTGGAGGCAGATACGATAGTGGCTTTGCAGAGGCTTGTAGATAGGCAGGGAATAGAGGGATATGGATCATGTACAGGCAGATGAGATCTGAGGCATCTTGTTCGAAACAAATATTTTGGGCCGAAGGGTTAATTCCTCTGCTGTACGGATCTACGTTCTCTATGTTCTAAGCGCAATGGTTCCAATGTCCATTCACACAGATAAATCCGCACATTCGTGGCAAAGAAGAAATATTCCATGAATTCTGTGTCTCCTTAAATAGCGGAACAGTTCATCTAGTATTAACCTGAACAAAAGAAAAGCAAAATCTCTCAGAAGGTACTGTGTATATGGAATGAGCTGTTAGAGGAGGTAGTTGGGGCAGGTACTACAACAATATTTATGACAATAGACAATAGACAATAGGTGCAGGAGTAGGCCATTCGGCCCTTCGAGCCAGCACCGCCATTCAATGTGATTATGGCTGATCATCCACAATCAGTACCCCGTTCCTGCCTTCTCCCCATATCCCCTGACTCAGTTATCTTTAAGAGCCCTATCTAGCTCTCTCTTGAAAGTATCCAGAGAACCAGCCTCCACTGCCCTCTGAGGCAGAGAATTCCAAAGGCTTACACATACCTGTGAGAAAACGTGTTTCATCATCTCCGTTCTAAATGGCTTACCCCTTATTCTGGACTCCCCCAACACCGGGAACATGTTTCCTGCCTCTAGCATGTCCAAACCCTTAACAATCCTATATGTTTCAATAAGATTGAATTAGGCCTAATAGTAAATTGGATTAGTAAGTATGCAGATGATACTAGGTGGTGTTGTGGATAATGAAGTAGATTTTCAAAGTCTACAGAGAGATTTAGGCCAGTTGGAAGAGTGGGCTCAAAAAAAAAAAAAAAAAAATGAAATGATTCAATTTATTGTCATTGTCAGTGTACAGTACAGAGACAACGAAATGCATTTTTAGCATCTCCCTTGAAAGGGAGACACAGGGCGTCGCGGTGTGCCCGCGCCTGCCGCCGTACATTCCATTACAGGCAAAGGTGGGTGAAGTGTCTTGCCCAAGGACACAACGACAGTATGCACTCCAAGCGGGATTTGAACCGGCTACCTTCCGGTTGCCAGCCGAACTCTTAGCCCATTGTGCTATCTGTCGCCATCTGCCATCAAAGATGGCAGATGGAGTTTAATGCTGATAAGTGTGAGGTGCTACATCTTGGCAGGACAAATCAAAATAGGGCGTACATGGTAAATGGTAGGGAATTGAAGAATGCAGTTGAACAGAGTGATCTGGGAATAACTGTGCACAGTTCCCTGAAGGTGGTATCTCATGTAGATAGGGTGGTAAAGAAAGCTTTTGGTGTGCTGGCCTTTATAAATCAGAGCATTGAGTATAGAAGTTGGGATGTAATGTTAAAATTGTACAAGGCATTGGTGACCAATTCTGGAGTATGGTGTACAATTTTGGTCGCCTAATTAAAGGAAGGATGACAACAAAATAGAGAGAGTACAGAGGAGATTTACTAGAATGTTGCCTGGGTTTCAGCAACTAAGTTGCAGAGAAAGGTTGAACAAGTTAGGTCTTTATTCTTTGGAGCACAGAAGGTTAAGGGGGGACTTGATAGAGGTCTTTAAAATGATGAGAGGGATAGACATAGTTGACGTGGATAAGCTTTTCCCACTGAGAGTAGGGAAGATTCAAACAAGAGGATATGACTTGAGAATTAAGGGACAGAAGTTTAGGGGTAACATGAGGGGGAACTTCTTTACTCAGAGAGTGGTGGCTGTGTGGAATGAGCTTCCAATGAAGATGGTTGAGGCAGGTTAGATTTTATCATTTAAAAATAAATTGGATAGTTCTATGGATGGGAAAGGAATGGAGGGTTATGGTCTGAGTGCAGGTAGGGGAGAATACGTGTTCAGCACGGACTAGAAGGGCCGAGATGGCCTGTTTCCATGCTGTAATTGTTATATGGTTATAAGATCCACTCTCATCCTTATAAACTCTGGAGTGTACAAGCCCAGCCGCTCCATTCTCTCAACATATGACAGTCCCGCCATCCCAGGAATTAACCTTGTAAACCTACGCTGCACTCCCACAATAGCAAGGATGTCCTTCCTCAAACTAGGGGACCAAAACTGCACACAATACTCCAGGTGTCGTCTCGCTAGAGCTCTGTACAACTGCAGAAGGATCTCTTTGCTCCTTTACTCGACTCCTCTTGTTATCAAGGCCAACATGCCATTCGCTTTCTTCACTGCCTGCTGAACCTGCATGCTTACTTTCCTAGACTTACGTTTTGACTCGCAGACTGTGGTGCAGGTAATTTAAAAGATAATTGGACAGGCACATGGATACGACAGATTTAGAGGGATATGGACCGTGTGGACAATTGGGACGAGCTTTGATGGTGCATGTTGGTTGTCATGGATGAATTAGGCCGAAAGGGCCTGTTTCCTTGCTGTGTGATTCTAATTCAAGGTAATGTATCTTATTGACAGGGAAGTGTCTGAGCCTAAAGAACTTCAATAATCAACCTTAGTCCAAAGAGGCAACTTAAATATAAAGTAACCTTGATGAGATGCATGCACTTTCTATTCCTTAATTTCTTATGGTTTCTGGCACTCAAGCATCTGTAGCAGTTTAAGACTATTCTTTTTTAATTTTAATTTTAGGCATGAAATATCTGGAGACCAAGGCTGTATTATTTTGAAGCACTTGGCAAGCAGGATCAATCAGAGTATTGACCATTTTGACAATCTTGGCAGCTGCTTGTAAATTCCTTGCTAGCTCACCAGTTTAATGCTCGTGAACCTTTACTGTGCTGTTACACTCAGGCAATTACAGCATGAAGTTTAAAGGTCATTTCAATGCCCAGAATCTTCACATTCTCCCTTCTATCAGACATTAGCTGCCTCTATTTTGTTTCTGGTCGTTAGCATAATAAAGGGTCTTGGTTCCTGACAGTGCTGTTTGCAAAATATTGCAGCTATTCAAGCCTTTTCTTTTGTTCTGACTTATTTGCCTTCGTTACATATGGCCAGATGAATTCAACTATTATTTTTCGGCCACAAGCACATAAGCAACCTTCTAGCCTCTTACCTTTTAACCGTTTAAATCCTAGCCTCTTGCTTCATGCCTGAAAGAAATCACACAACCGGCAGCTGAGAGTCCAGTGGGGGCATTGTATCTTTTAATGGGTGATAAGCACTCTTGCCCAGGGCAGCCAGAGATTGGGAGAGTCTAGGACCAGAGTGCGCAGCCTCAAAATAAAAGGATTTACCTTTAGAATGGAGAAGGGAGAAAATGCTTTAGTCATAGGGTGGTGAATCTCTGGAATTCATTGCCTAGATCAGTGATTCCCAACCTGGGGCCATGGCAAATTTCAGGGGGGCCACAGAAAAACTTTGGGATTTAGGGGGCCACAGGTTCAATGAAGGGGGCCACAGAGCTACATAAATTTCAGTTCTAATAAATTTAAATCTATGTAGTTGAAATATTTTTGATGTTTGCGGAATAGAATAAAAGAGAATATATGTGCAATTAATAGACACTGATAATTTTATGGAAGCTATAATATTGAAGTACTTTTTTCCCCGCTAATAATGTCAGGGGGGCCACAGAAAAATTAAAAGATCCCAAGGGGGCCTTGAGCTAAAAAAGGTTGGGAACCACTGGCCTAGATGGCTGTGGAGGCCCAAGTCATTGGGTATTTTAAAACAGGGCTTGATAGTTTCTCGATTAGTGAGGATGCCCAAGGTTATGGGGAGAATATGATTAATACTTCATTATCGCATGCGACATGTCACAGTGAAATTCTTTGCTTTGCATACCATACACAAAGTATGCAAAGCGTTGTCACGTATAAGGCGCCGATGATGTTATATTCTTCAATGTAGTCCCCATTGGGCACGCTAGGTTCTCAGCTGCACCTCCATGTCGGAACCCTCTTTGTTCTCAGCGGCGCTTCGAGAGAATGAGGTTGAGAGGGAAAGATAGATCAGCTATGATTGAATAGTGGAGTAGACTTGATGGGCTGACTGGCCTCATTTTGCTCCTATTATTTATGAACTTAGGTGCAGTTTGTATGGTGTTTGAACATTCTCCCCGTGACCACACGGGTTTCTTCCGGTTTCCTTCCACATTCCAAAGATATGCGGGTTTGTAATCGGCGTAGAATTGCCCTGAAACTGGAAGGAGTACATGAAACATAGACGTAGAAACATAGAAATTAGGTGCAGGAGTAGGCCATTCGGCCCTTCGAGCCTGCACCGCCATTCAATATGATCATGGCTGATCATCCAACTCAGTATCCAGTACCTGCCTTCTCTCCATACCCTCTGATCCCCTTAGCCACAAGGGGCACATCTAACTCCCTCTTAAATATAGCCAATGAACTGGCCTCAACTACCCTCTGTGGCAGAGAGTTCCAGAGATTCACCACTCTCTGTGTGAAAATGTGGGATAACATAGAACTAGCATGAACGGGTGAGTCAGGATCGGTCTGGGTGCACACACACACGGGATCATTTACAATTTCACCAAGCCAATTAACCTGCAAACCTGTAAGTCTTTGCTGGGTGGCAAACCGGAGATCACGGAGAAAACACACACAGATAGAAACATAGAAAATAGGTGCAGGAGGAGGCCATTCGGCCCTTCGAGCCAGCACTGTCATTCATTGTGATCATGGCTGATCGTCCCCTATCAATAACCCGTTCCTGCCTTCTCCTCATATCTCGTGACTCCACTAGCCCCTAGAGCTCTATCTAACTCTCTCTTAAATCCATCCAGTGACTTGAATTCCATAAATTCACAACTCTCTGGGTGAAAACGTTTTTTCTCACCTCAGTCTTAAATGACCTCCCCTTTATTCTAAGACTGTGGCCCCTGGTTCTGGACTCGCCCAACATTGGGAACATTTTTCCTGCACCTAGCTTGTCCAGATCATGGGGAGACGTACAAACTCTGTACGGACAGCACCCGTATTCCGGATCGAACCCGGGTCTCTGGCAATGTAAAGCAGCAACTCTAAAAAGCATGTGCCCTTCTGAAATCCAGCAATTATTCCGTCATTTTTTGGGCATTAAAAAAAAGACTGAATGATCTAAATCTTGGATGATACAGCATTTGATATTAAACAAGACTTGTTTACTTCTTGTGCTTTGTTGCTTGCACCTGGTAGTCATTTCTTGCCAGTTAATTTACTGCTAATTCAAAATGCGTTGAATCTGCATTCGGATCAAGCTTAGACAAAGTAGAGATTCTTGGCTACTTTCTTCAAATGAATAGCGAAGAAACAAATTAATTTTTTTTGCTTATTCCAAACCACAAATTGTTGCTCATATTCCATTCCGTTTACAACCCCCATCATCGCTGAATCCATCTGTGCTGCTTGACCCACAATATTTATGGATAATGTGTGGACTCTTATACATTGGCGAGACCATATATGGGCGATCGTTTTGCGGAACACCTTCGCTCAGCCCGCGTGAACCAACCTGATCTCCCGGTTGCTGGACACTTTAATTCTCCTTCCCATTCCGACCAGACATTTCTGCCCTCCATTCGGTCTCCTCCATTGTCAGAGTGAGGATAATGCAAATTGGAGGAACTGCATCTCAATAGACAGACAATAGACAATAGGTGCATTAGGCCATTCAGCCGTTCGAGCCTGCACCGCCATTCAATGAGATCATGGCTGATCAACCACAATCAGTACCATGTTCCTGCCTTCTACCCATATCCCCTGACTCCGCTATCTTTAAGAGCCCTCTCTAGCTCTCTCTTGAAAGTATCCAGAGAACCGGCCTCCACCGCCCTCTGAGGTAGAGAATTCCACTGACTCACAACTCTCTGTGTGAAAAAGTATTTCCTCATCCCCATTCTAAATGGCTTACCCCTTATTCTTAAACTGTGGCCCCTGGTTCTGGACTCCCTCAACATCGGGAACATGTTTCCTGCCTCTACCATGTCCAAACCCATAATAATCATACATGTTTTAATAAGATAACATCATCCTTCTAAATTCCAGAGTATACTAGCCCAGCTACTTCATTCTCCCAGCATATGATAGTCCCGTCATCCAGGGAATTAACCTTGTGAACCTACGCTGCACTCCCTCAATAGCAAGAATGTCCTTCCTCAAATTTGGAGACCAAAACTGCACACAATACTCTAGATGTGGTCTCACTAGGGCCCTGCACAACTGCAGGAGGACCTCTTTGCTTCTGTACTCAACTACTCTTGATATGAAGGCCAACATGCCATTCGCTTTCTTCATTGCCTGCTGTGTAAGCTGCCTGCTCATATTTCGCTTGGGCAGCTTACAGCCCAGTATGAATACTGATTTCTCTCACTTCAGGTAGCCCCAGCATTCCCTCTCTCTCTATCCCTCCCCCACAAGTCACAACAGCTTCTCATTCTCACCCTACAGACAGCTTACAATGCCTGTTTGCTTTATCGTCATTACCTTTTTGCATATCGTTCGTTCGTTGCTCTTTATCTCTCCACATCACCATCTATATCTCTCGTTTCCCTTATCCCTAACCAGTCTGAAGAATGGTTTCAACCCGAATGGTCACCCATTCCTTCTCTCTGGAGATGCTGCCTGGCCTGCTGAGTTATTCCAGCTTTTTGTGTCTATTTACGGAAAATGCACCTTGGCTTTTGCCCGTGTGTCAGGGAATGATGGAAACTCATGGCTTGTCTGACAACTACAGTTGACAAGATCACCTGCAAACAGTTTGCTTCTTGATGTCTTTCACCCTGTTCTGAATTACAGTCCAATGGTGTAAGAATGTTATTTATTGATATAGGTTTATTATTGTCACGTGTACCAAGATACAGTGAAAAAAATTAGCTAGAGGGTGGTCCTGACCTCCTATCTACCTTTGAACTATTGTTTAGCAGACTTTTTCAGATTTCAGTGTTATACTAAACCCTTGCACTAAACCCTTTACCCTTTATCTGAGCACCGTGGATGGTTTGATTGTATTCATGTATAGTATTTTCTTTGACTGGATGGCACACAAATAAAAGCTTTACACAGTTGTACACAATAATAAACTAAACTAAAGTAAACCAAGTTAAATGTTTTGCATGTTATCCAGACAAACCACACCATACACGATTACAACAGGTAGCACAAAAGAGAAAATAAACAGAGAGCAGAATCTAGTGTTACAGCTGAAGAGAAAGTGCAGATATAAAAAAGTGCAAGGGCCATAACAAGGTAAATTGGAAGATGGGAAAATTCATCCAGAGCATATGAGAGGTCTGTTCAAGTCTGATAACAGTGGGGAAGAAGCTGTTCTTGAATCTAGTAGGAGTCCATGTTTTCCAGCTTTTGTATCTTTAGTATTTGCCTGATGGGAGAAGGGACAGAGAGAATGAACAGTGTGTGATGGTACTTGATTATGTTTGAATCCCTCCCGAGGCAGCGTGGTGTGAATGGAGTCAATGGAGCCAGGCTAATTTTCACAGCCTGAGGAAGGGTCACCCATTCCTTCTCTCCAGTGATACTGCCTGTCCCGCTGAGTTACTCCAGCTATCTTCAGCAGATTTGTATGATGGACTGGGCAACATTCAGAACTACTGCAATTTCTTCCAGTCTTGGCCAGAGCTGTTGCTATGCCAAGCTGTGTACCATGCCATGCCTTCTGTCTTGGGGTTGACTGACTCCCCTCCCCAATCTTTGCACATCCCCAATCCTTTCTACACATTACCTTAATTTCATGTTCCATGTATCTTGTGTGTTATGACTGTTGGACCTCCTGGGATAAATAAAGTTCTATCGTATCATATTGTATCGTATCCTATTCCAAAAGGATGCTTTCTGTAGCAATTTGTATGTCATTGGAGACATGCCAAATCTCTTTTGCCTTGTGAGGAAGTAGAGGCATCGGTGTGCATTTGTAGCATCAATGTGGTTGAACCAGGATCAAGTGTTGGTGATGTTCACATTTCAGAACCTGAAACTCTCGAACATTTCCATCTCAATTGATGTGCAGGAAGGAACTGCAGATGCTGTTTTTTAGCCGAACATAGACACAAAATCCTGGAGTGACTCAGCGGGTCAGACAGCATTTCTGGAGAAAAAGAACAGGAGACGTTTTGGGTCAAGACCCTTCTTCAGACAGAGAGTCAGGGGAGAGGGAAACGAGAGATAAAACCAGAGATATGGAACAAATGAATGAAACATAATGCAAAAACGTAATGATGATGAAAGAAACAGGCCATTGTTAGCTGTGGGCTAAGTGAAAACGAGTTCCACCTCAATTGATACAGACTGGAGTATGTCCTGCACCCCGCTTTGTGAAATTGATGATCAGCTCTATGGTGTTGATGACATTGATGGAGAGGCTGTTTTCCTGACACCATGCTACTAAAGAGCCTGTCCCACTTGCCGATTTTTTCGGAGATTGCTGACATCATTGACTGACGTATCAGGTTACCGAAAAAATCATGGCGTGATGGGCCACGATGCGGCGTGATGGCGTGATGGCGTGATGGCGTGATGACGCGCGGTGTTTCCTCCAAGTGTCGCAACATTTTTTTGCCGCCGCTGGATTTTGAAATGTTCTAAATCTTTAGGCGACTCTGTTACATCAGTCCATTACGCCGGCAGTCGCCAAAAAAATCGGCAAGTGGGACAAGCCCTTAAACTCACTATCTCCTTCCTGTACTCTGTCATTATTGTGAATAATTGTAATCTTCAGGAGTCACTGGAGCGGCATAACAATGAAAGGATGTTTAGAAAAAGACTTCCTTTAATGTTGAGCAACAAGGACAAAGAATACCTCTCTTGGCTCCAAGTATGAGGAAAGTTGGCATTTGGGATTCCTTGTGATCTGTGATCACCAGAAGCTCATTGTTTTAATTTGGAGCCAAGAAAAATATTCTTGCTCTTCATTGCTTCACATTAAAGGAAGCATATTTTTAAACATACTTTTCTTGTTAAACCTCCAGTGGCTCCTTTAGCTTACAAATTATCACAGTAATCCTGAACAAAGTTTCATCAGTGCCTCTAGTGCAAATTAATTTATGACTTGTGTCTTCAAGCAGGCATATTAGTTCCTTTATTAGCTATTCAACAAGCTTAATGCATGCCAGATAGCCACAAGGAGAGTCATTCTAAAGTTTCAAACATGGATGTGTTTCCAGAACTTTGCAGAAAGTTACCCCCCTCTCTTGATTGTGATGATGGGATGGAAAGTTTCAGTTTAGTTTAGTTTAGAGATACACCGCGGAAATAGGCCCTTCGGCCCACAAGTCCGTGCTGATCAGCGATCCCCCCGTACATTAACACTATCCTACACATTGGGAACAATTTACAATATTTTCAAAAGCCAAATAACCTACAAACCTATACGCCTTTGAAGTGTGGGAGGAAATCAGAGCACCCGGGGAAAACCCATGCGTCACAGGGAGAAGGTACAAGCTCTGTACACACAGCAACCGTAGTCAGCAGCGAACCCGGGTCTGTAGCGCTGTAAGACAGCAACTCCACGGCGATGCCACCGTGCCACCCCTGAGGAGGGCTGGATAGGCTGGGCTCATTTGAACAGAGGAGGCTGAGTTACTAAAGCCATAGACAGAGTGGATCAGGAGAAACATTCCCCCTTGGTGGAGGCATTTAACATCTGTTTGTTAGAGACAATTGGTCTAAGTTGACGAGTAGGAGGGTTAAAGGATTTCAAAGAAACTATTTAAAAAAAAAAGGGGATTGCATTCTACAACACACTCCCTAAGAAGGTGTGGATGCGGGTACTCTAATAACATTTGTATGTGGATGACCACTTGAATTGCCAAGATAAAGAAGATAGCTGGTAACTGGTAACAGGAATAGCTGGTAGTAACTGGTAGCAGCTAACCTGAAGACAATCAAACATGTGCAAGTACATTAGGTTAGTATAAATGGGAAACATAATGATGGGTCTGAAGAAGGGTCTCGACCCAAAACGTCACCAATTTCTTCTCTCCAGAGATGCTGCCTGTCCCCCTGAGTTTTGTGTCTACCTTTGATTTAAACAAGCATCTGCAGTATTTTGCCACTACATTGTTGGGAAAAGGGCCATATAAGTCAATGACTCCATGATAATTTCACCCTCTTAATGTCGATTGGAAAAGGCCGGTGAGGCAAAAATAATAAAATGCTGGAAACATTCAAGACATTAGGCAGTGTCTATGGAAAGAGGAGCATGTTTCCAAGATTCCCTTTTATATTATTCCGATTTCCAACGTTGCAGGCGTTGATAAGTTTCGGAAAGGTGAGCCCGTAGTTCAGTGTTAGTTTGGTGGTTATTTTTCTGAGCTAGTAATTCAGATAATTAATAAGTACAACTTGGATAGGCTGGGTGAGTGGGCAAATGCATTGCAGATGCAGTATAATGTGGATAAGTGTTAGGTTATCCACTTTGGTGGCAAAAATAGGTAAGTAGACTGTTATCTAAATGGTGGCCGATTAGGAAAAGGGGAGATGCAACAAGACCTGGGTGTCATGGTACACCAGTCATTGAAAGTAGGCATGCAGGTGCAGCAGGCAGTGAAGAAAGCCAATGGTATGTTAGCATTCATAGCAAAGGGATTTGAGTATAGGAGCAGGGAGGTTCTACTGCAGTTGTACAGGGTCTTGGTGAGACCACACCTGGAGTATTGAGTACAGTTTTGGTCTCCTAATCTGAGGAAAGACATTCTTGCCATGGAGGAAGTGCAGAGAAGGTTCACCAGACTGATTCCTGGGATGTCAGGACTTTCATATAACGAAAGACTGGATAGACTCGGCTTGTATTCGCTAGAATTTAGGAGATTGAGGGGGGGATCTTATAGAAACTTACAACATTCTTAAGGGGTTGGACAGGCTAGATGCAGGAAGATTGTTCCCGATGTTGGGGAAGCCCAGGACAAGGGGTCACAGTTTGAGGATAGAGGGGAAATCCTTTAGGACCGAGATGATAAAAGCATTTTTCACACAGAGAGTGGTGAATCTCTGGAACTCTCTGCCACAGAAGGTAGTTGAGGCCAGTTCATTGGCTATATTTAAGAGGGAGTTAGATGTGGCCCTTGTGGCTAAAGGGATCAGGGGGTATGGAGAGAAGGCAGGTACAGGATACTGAGTTGGATGATCAGCCATGATCATATTGAATGGCGGTGCAAGCTCGAAGGACCGAATGGCCTACTCCTGCACCTATTTTCTATGTTTCTATGTTTCTATGTTTAAATAAGTTTACTTTTAGTTTAGTTTAGAGATACAGTGTGGAATTGGGCCCTTCGGCCTACCGAGTCCATGCCAACCAGCGATCCCGGTACACTAGCACTATTCTACACGATAAGGACAATTTACATTTTTTACCGATGCCAGTTGACGTACAAACCTTTACATCTTTGGAATGTGGAAAGAAACTGGAGCTTCCAGAGAATACCCAAGGGGAGAATGTGCAAACTTGGTACAGACAGCACTCGTATTCAGGATCGAACCAGGATCGTGAAGCTGCGGTTTGGGAGAGCTTCCAACGCGGGCGGCGCTGACCGTCATCGCGGAGTCCTGGGGGCCTTTGCCGAGGGCCGCCAGTGTTGCATCTTTGCCCAGCGCAGCCTGCGGACTTTGGGGAGCCGAGGACTCCGGTAGGAGGTGGCCGACTCTGATGTCCAGGCCGCTGAGGAGGTCCCCCAGCCCCGACTTCGGACTTACATCACCCCGACGAGTGGGCCTGAACATCGGGCCGCCCGTAGCGGCTACTGCGGAAGACTCGGGGAGGCCCCGACCACGGGTGAACATTGGGGAACATTAGAGGAAGATGACTGACTTTGGTGCCTTCCCTCACAGTGGGAAACTTTGATTCTACTGTGTGGGGATGTTTTTATGTTGAACTATCGTGTGTTGTGTTCTTTATTTTTATTGTATGGCTGTATGGTAATCACATTCCACTGTGCCATCTGGCACATGTGACAAATAAATGGATCTTGTATCTTGGAAGCTTACACCATCAAGCCAGGAACAGCTTGATGGTGTCATTGTCAATTGTTCCAAGTGTGTGTAGGATAGCGTTAGTGTTTGGGGATCGCTGGTCAGCGACAACTCGATGGGCCGAAGGGCCTGTTTCCATGCTGTATCTATAAACTAAACTATTAACGATTATCCTTTTTCACATTTCATTGCGCCCTCTGCACATTTTCAAATTGTGCTTCTACAACCAGGTGCATATCATTAACATTCACAGCACTGAGAATGTTTTTTTTAATTTGAGGAAGGACATGGGGAAAAAAGAACAGGTACTGATTTTGGATGATCAGCCATGATCATATTGAATGGCAGTGCTGGCTCAAAAGGCCGAATAGCCTACGCCTAGGCCTATTTTGTTTGTTCAATGTTTCGACATTTCTATGACATCTTGTTCATTGCCAAAAGTGCCATCATTGGCCACAGGAAACTGGGATTAGCTCAGATTAGGGCACAGATTGCTGCAGTAACTCAGGGTCAGGCACCATCTCTGGAGAACATGGATAGGTGACATTTCAAGTCGGGCACGACGAAACGTCACCTATCCATATTCCCCAGCTGATCCTGAAAACCAGCATCTTGAGTACCTTGTTTCTACATCTTAGCTCAGACAAGCAAAGGTAACAAACACTTTAGTCAGCATGGGCGCATTGGGCTGAAGAGCCTGTCGCCATGCTGTGTAACTCCATAACTTTACAGCTCATTGCTGCTAAATGAACCAAACCTTTTACAGCAGTGGTAGTTTTATATTTTTTTTCGACACATCACTTTATGTAAAGAAGCCTGAAGGGAGTCGAGCTTTCTCTGAAACTAATTTGGTCTGTATTTGTCTCTGGCGGTTCATTTGATGGATCATAAGTGTTCCTGCATGTTGGAATAATGTGACAGCTCCTGAAGTGGGTAAGCCAATCTGGCATTATATGTTGCTAGCCATAATGATAGCTGGCCTGCTGTGTCCTTAAAGGCACTTTGTCATTTGCTGGAATGCTATTCAGGACACATAGTTGGGTATATACAGTAAATTGAACGATTTGCAAAGCAGTAGAACTTATGCCCAAAAAGAATCATTTAAGAAGCAGCTGGTGGTAATGATTGCGGAGATGTATGACTTTCTTAATGGATAAGCCAGGATGAAGTGATCTGCATTCGGATTGTGACACGGTCCATTTCAGGAACCAAACTTTCCTCATTAGCCACTTTTTGTCCTCCAAAGAAAGCCATAGTTTGCAATTGAAGATCATGGCCTAGAAAAAATCATGCTTGTGCCTTAAAAACATCGAAACATAGAAAATAGGTGCAGGAGGAGGCCATTCGAGCCAGCACCGCCGTTCATTGTGATCATGGCTGATCGTCCCCTATCAATAACCCGTGCCTGCCTTCTCCCCATATCCCTTGACTCCAATAGCCCCTAGAGCTCTATCTAACTCTCTCTTAAATCCATCCAGTGATTTGGCTTCCACTGCCCTCTGTGGCAGGGAATTCCTTAAATTCACAACTCTCTGGGTGAAAAAGTTTTTTCTCACATCAGTCTTAAATAACCTCCCCTTTATTCTAAGACCATGGCCCCTGGTTCTGGACTCGCCCAACATTTGGGAACATTTTTCCTGCATCTAGCTTCTCTAGTCCTTTTATAATTTTATATGTTTATATAAGATAGCCCCTCATCCTTCTAAACTCCAGTGAATACAAGCCGAGTCTTTTCAATCTTTCCTCATATGACAGTCCCGCCATCCCAGGGATCAATCTTGTGAACCTACGCTGCACTGCCTGAATCACAAGGATGTCCTTCCTCAAATTAGGAGACCAAAACTGTACACAATACTCCAGATGTGGTCTCACCAGAGCCCTATACAACTGCCTTGTGCTGGGAAGAGGTCAGGATTTAGAATAAAAGACACAAAATGCTGGAGTAACTGGCTGAGTCAGGCAGTGTCTGTGGAGAACACGGACATGCGACGTTTTGGGTCAGGACCTCTCTTCAGACTGAAGATAGACACAAAAAGCCAGGGTAACTCAACGGGATAGGCAGCATCTCTGGAGCGAAGCAATGGGTGACGTTTCGGATCGAGATCCTTCTTCATACTGAAAGTCATGGGAAATGGAAAATGAGAGATATAGACGATGATGTAGAGAGATGTAGAACAATGAATGAATTAAATGCAAAAAAGTAACGTCCCAAACGTCACCCACTCCTTTTCTCCAGAGATGCTGCCTGTCCTGCTGAGTTACTCCAGCTTTTTGTGTCTATCTTTGGTTTAAACCACCATCTGCAGTTCCTTCCTGCACCTCTCTTCAGACTAATTGATCAGTCTCAACCAGGAGGGTCCCAAACGTCACCTGTCCATGATCCTCAGAAATGCTGCCTGATCTACTTTGTGTCTTTTTTTTGTTCACCCAGTTTCATGGACCTCAGGATTTAGGTTGGTTGGGAAAAGGTTTTGTCGGTGTGATTTGTAGCTTGTTTGTGCTCCTGATGAATGTGCTGCAAGAGGAGGATTTGTCTGCATTTAAAAACTTTCTATGAATATAGGTCTCCTTTTTTTCCAGCAGGGGACCCACGGTTTCCTTCAGCTCATTAAACAGCTCAGGCGTGATTCGTAGAAAGTTTTTAAATGCAGCCAAATCCTCCTTTTGTCAAGTATCAGGTCTCAAGTCAAGTTTTTTTTTACCAGCATGGACTTTTGTGCAAAAGACAAACAACAAAACAACCAAACAAATTATAAACACAATCATAACACACATATTCTTTTATATAATAAATAATGGAAGGAAAAACATTCTGTAGAGTTAGTCCCTGGTGTGATAGGCGTTTACAGTCCGAATTGCCTCTGGGAAGAAACTCTTCTCAAAAGTTTTGGCAAAATGACCAGCAGCAAATCAGGGGTGGAAGGGGTCTCCATGATTTTTTTGCTCAGCACTCCTGTTGTATTCATCAGGGGGGTGCTAGTTCCCATAGTGCGTTCGTCCGAACGCACACTCTCTGCAGATCTTCTTTGCAGAGAAGATGGTTTTCATTCATCAGGCTATCTGTCCAAGCACATCTTCTTGCAAGAGGGGTGACACCTCTTCTTGTGCTTCCTCTTCACCCTTGTGCTTTCCCTTCTGCCTTTCTTGAAAGGCTGATGAAGCAAAAGGGCTGCTGCTGACAGCAGTAGATGTACTTTTAGTAACATCCACCTAACTTGTTCCTTCTCTGCTCTCATGGTTCAGAATGATTTAAAAAAAAAACCTGGGAGGATTTTATTGTAAGGAAAAAAAACTTTTAGAACTCTGCAACTATGATTGAGCACGCCCAGGAGTGACAGAGGTCACATGCTTATGTTAATATTAACCTTTTTTTCACCCAGTTTTATTCCACCAGGGAAGGTCTTACCTTCCACTACCTGCAACCTCCGGCAACCACCTTCAACTAGCATTGCAACCGGCTTCGACTAAAAAATTACCGGTTTTTAAAACAGCAACCTATTTTTAGTTGATGCCGGTTTTGAAATTTTTGAAATAATCGCCGGAACATAGAAGAAGCTCGACTACACGGAAACCACTTTCAACCATTAGGGAGAGTGACAAATACCTCCGGGAACCTCATGGAAACCTTGGGTGGGGCGCAAGGTCTCCAGAGGTTTCCATTCAGGTTTCCTAAGGATCTTCTCTTTATAATCCACAATAGATTGTTTCTTACAGAATAGCATCAATCTTATCTTGCAATTCATTATATAGGATTTTTAAAAAATCACTTAATGTTAATTACTTTGTGGCGGCATGGTGGAGCAGTGATAGAATTGCTGCCCTACAGCGCCAGAGACTCGGGTTTGATCCTGACTATGGGTACTGTCTGTACGGCGTTTGTACTCCACATGACCTGTGAGTGTTTTCTCCCGGAGCTGTGGTTTCCTCCTACAATCCAAAGATGTGCAGGCTTGTAGGTTAATTGGCTTTGGTAAAAATTGTAAATTGTCTCTAGTGTGTACGATGGTGTTGGTGTGCAGGTTAATCGCTGGTGCGGACTTGGTGGACCGAAGGGCTTCTTTCCACGCTGTATCTCTAAACTAAACAAAACAAAAATAAACGTATGGGCTGGGAGGCCACGGCAAATTTTCCTTTGTGCATAGGGAGTAGTTGAGAAAGTGGGATGATATATAAATCTAGTACGAACGGGTGATCGATTATTGGCCTTGGCTCAGTGAGCCGAAGGGCCTGTTGCCATGCTGTATCTCTAAACAAAACTTCTCCTTAAAACTAGCATTAAGAACCATAGCTGAAAGCCACATTATGCTGTCTGTATTAAACCAATTCAGTCAGTCCCTTGTCTCTCTTCTTTTCCACAGCAGCACAATTACCATTTATCCAGTTCCCTTTGAAAGTCATGATCGAATATATGCTTCCATGCAGTCCTTTTCAGATCTAAAAATAATTTGTTGTGTAAAAAATTCTTAACATATTTTTTTGACTCCATTATCATTTCTTCTGGAAAATCATTATTTATACCTGGGCAAAAATAATTCTTAAAATAATTGTACCTATTCAAATTAACACCTTATGTGCATTGTCCAGTAAATGTAAGCTTTTGCTCTCTCAGTCCAGGTCATTAAGAAGAAATTAATGATTAGACAGAAAGCACCTTCGATCACTGCAGTGGAAGCTGACTTGTTAATTACTGTACAAGCAGAAAATTGAATCCTGCAAAAATAAATCAGGAATAGAAACATCTGTGGATGAGAATTTATTTCCTAATACAACCATTACCTTTTCAAATCAAAACATTACCACAATTAGTTCCGAGACACTTTCAGTTCCCTCCATGGTGACATTTCTCATGAGCCTAAACATTCCCGTACAATCAGAGCAAAAAGCAGCCCTCAGTTATCTAACCCCAGATGAAGAAATAGAATTATTCACAAGGTAAATATTCACAAGGTAAATATTGATACAAGGTACACAAAATTGCTGGAGAAACTCAGCGGGTGCAGCAGCAGCAAATATTGATACAGTTAGGTACAACCAATTAAAAATGTTATGTCTTATGTAAGGGTCTTGTTAATTGCATTGCTCAATAATTACATTTATCTTATTTGGAGGAGCAGCATAGAACATAAAGGGTGATAAAGGGCTCAATTTGAGCTGATGGGAATGCATAGTGGTAGAACCCCTGCAACCCTGAAGGCACAATCAAGGGACTCTTTCCAGATATACACTGGGAGTGCCATAGTGCCATTAGAAACATAGAAACATCGAAAATAGGTGTAGGAGTAGGCCATTCGGCCCTTCAAGTCAGCACCGCTATTTAATATGATCATGGCTGATCATCCCAAATCAGTACCCCATTCCTGCTTTCCCCCCACATCCCTTTACTCCATTCACCCTAAGAGCTATATCTAAGGGCTAAATGTTCTCGAAAACATCCAGTGAATTGGCCTCCACTACCTTCTGTGGCAGAGAATTCCACAGATTCACAACTCTCTGGGTGAAACCTCATCTCAGTCCTAAATGGCCTACTTTAAACTGTGACCTCTGGTTCTGGACTCCCCCAACACGGGGAACATTTTTCCTGCATTTAGCCTGACCAATCCCTTAAGAACATGTTTCTATAAGATGTCCTCTCATCTTTCTAAATTCCAGTTAGTATAAGCCCTGTTGATCCATTGCTCAGACAGGGTTGAATTTGTTAAATGTTTCAGGTAAATGTTTCCTCAGGCAATATGTAGAGGCCTCTACATGAGAGAGATAGTAAAGCTTGATCTACTCTTGGGAAATTAGAAAGGGCTAAAGGGTGTTTGAAGTGTCGATGGGTAAGCCTTTTGGGAACAGTGGACCCATGAGTTAAAATTCTGAATTGTGGCAAGGCCAACTTTGATGACATGAGACAGGAACTTACTCAAGTTAATTGGAATAGGTTATTTGTGGGCAAATGAATGCCCGGAAAGTAGGATGCTTTTAAAGATGTTATGACAAAAGTTCAGGGTATGCATGTTCCTGTTAGAGTGCATGGCAAGGCGGGTGGGAGTAAAGAAGCTTGGATGATGAAATTGAGACTCTGGTCAGGAAAAAGAAGGAGGCATGGGAATAGGTATAGGCAGCTGGGATCAAGTATATCCCAGGAATAGTTAAGGGAACTTAAGAAAGAAATCACGAGGAAAAATAGGGGAGCAGGAGATAACTGGAGTGTGTTGTAGAGGAAAATTGAAGGAATGCAAGTACACAGTTCCTTGAAAGTGGCATTACATGTAGATGGGGTGGTCAAGAAAGCATTTGGTACAATAGACAATAGATAATAGGTGCAGGAGTAGGCCATTCGGCCCTTCGAGCCAGCACCGCCATTTAATGTAATCATGGCTGATCTTCCCCAATCAGTACTCCGTTCCTGCCTTCTCCCCATATCCTCTGACTCCGCTATTTTTAAGAGCCCTATCTAGCTCTCTCTTGAAAGCATCCAGAGAACCTGTGAGGCAGAAAATTCCACAGGCTAACAAATCTCTGTGAGAAAAGGTGTTTCCTCGTCTCCGTTGTAAATGGCTTACTCCTTATTCCCCATTAGCCTTCATCAGTCAGGGTATTGAATATAAAAATTGGGATGTTATGTTACAGTTGTACAAGATGTCGGAAAGGTCGCATTCGGAGTATTGTGTTCAGTTTTGGTTACCCTGCTGTAGGAAGGTTGTGGTTCAGCTAGAAAGAGTGCAGAGAAGATTTACGATGATGTTACCAGGACTTGAGGGCCTGAGCAATAGGGAGAGGTTGGACAGGCTAGGATTTTATTATTTGAAGTGCAGGAGAATGAGGGGTGATCTCATAGAGTAGTATAAGATCATGAGGGGAATGGATAGGGTAAATGCACACAGTGTAGGGGAATCAAGAGCCAGCGGGCTTAGGTTAAGGTCAAGGGGAAAGGTTTAATAGGAACCCGAGGGGCATCATTTTCACACATATATGTGGGTATATGGAAAATCTGCCGGGAGGGGTAGTTGCGGCAGGTACTATAAAAATATTTATAACAAATAAAATAACAATATCGAAAAGCATTTGGATAGGTTCATGGATAGGACGGTTTTAGAGGGATACCAGGGATATTGGACAAATGCAGGCAGGTAGCACTCAAGTAGATGGGACATTTTGTTCTGCAGGGGCAATTTGGGTGAAAAGGTCTGGTTCCGTGCTATATGATTCCATGGTTCTAAATGCTGTTGTGTAGTCAGGAGAGTAAAACAAGCCCATTGAAACAGTGGATGTTGCCGGTGGACGCCAGCATCTGCTTGGTCCACTACAAGACTCCATAAAGAATCCCATGCAGATGCTGAACTGCCAGCTGTTATCAGGCAACTAAATCATCCTTCCCCAACCAGAAACACAGTCCTGAACTGCTATTTGCTTCATTGGTGTCCCTCGGACTATCTTTGATTGGACTTTACCTTGAACTAAACATTATTCCTTTATCATGTATCTATACACTGTAAATGACTCGATTGTAACCATGGATTGTCTTTCCACTGGCTGGTTAGCACGCAACAAAAGCAAAAAAATATTTTCACTGTACCTTGGTACATGCGACAACAATCTAAACTGAACTGCCGACATTGCTTTACTAAATCTAAGACAATGTGCTGAACTGGCTTCATCTCACTCCAGCGTTTTGTGTCTATCTTTGTTTAAACCAGCATCTGCAGTTCCTTCCTACACATCCATGTTTGATAATGTTTGTTGAGGAAGGTGTGTGGGTTGGTTGACAAGAAGAGCTTATTTCTGTTCAGCAAGTAATACCAGATCCTTCTCATACACCCATGTCACCAGAACGAGACAGATGAGCCTCAGTTTAATTTGTGCCTCACGGGAAAAAACAAGATATTTATAATATAGCAATCCCTGCAGATCCTGCCAACGTGTCCTTTGGGAGCTCACTATAATAAAAGTTTCCAAAGAAAGTTTTTAGAGTCGTCTAGCGTGGAAACCGGCCCTTTGCCACAACTTGTCTGTGCTGATCAAATTGGCATTCTGGGATAGTCCCATTTGCCTTTCATTTGGCCCATATCCCTCTAAACCATTCCCATCCATATATCTCTCCAAAATAGCATTGTAAAACATGGCTCTATATTATTGTGTTTCGGGTCGAGATCCTTCTTCAGACCACGTTGCTCCCTTCCATTGTCTCCATCTACTCTTCATGCTGCCTTGGCAAGGACATCAGCATAATCAAGGACCAGTCTCACCCCGGCACTCCCTCTTCTCCCCTCTCCCATCAGGCAAGAGGGACAGAAGTTTGAAAATGCATGCCTCCAGATTCAGGGACAGTTTCTTCCCATTAGGCAACTGAATTGTCTTAACACCAGCTAGAGTGCGGTCCTGACCTCCCATCTACCTCATTGGAGACCTTTAACCTGATTTTATCTTGCCCTAAATGCTGTACCCTTTATCCTTTATCTGTACACTGTAGATGGCTTGATTGTAAACATGTGTAGACTTCTTTGATTGGATAGCATGCAACAAAAACTTTTCACTGTACCTCAACACACGTGATACCAATAAACTAAACTAAAGTATCCTGAGTCAGGTATAAGACAAATTAGATCAGCACTCAGATGGAAAGATTGGGTGGGAAATGAGCAGGCACAGACAAATGGGATTGGCTTGGATGGGCATTTTGGTCAGCATGAATGCGTTGGGCTGAAGGGCCCGTGTCTGTGCTGTATGACTCTCTCACTTTACCTCTCAAAATCCCGAGTGAAACTGATGAGATTTTATGGTATTTACGAAGGAACTGCAGATACTGGAAAATCTCAGGTACACAAAAATGCTGGAGAAACTCAGCGGGTGCAGCAGCATCTATGGAGCGAAGGAAATAGGCAACGTTTCGGCCCGAAACGTTGCCTATTTCCTTCGCTCCATAGATGCTACTGAACCCGCTGAGTTTCTCCAGCATTTTTGTGTACCTGAGATTTTATGGTAATCCTGTAGTTCCATATTTTTAGTCCTGATACTGTGTCTTTATTCCAGATTTATTTAGTTAACAGATCTTAATTTCCCAGCTGTTGCCTTGGGTCTTCAACCTCTGCCTCCAAATATCTATTCCATCTTCCTAATCCCTACACTTTGATAATAGGCCAGAATGAGAAGTTTCAAAAAGAAATAAAAGTCTGCTGCAGCATGTTGAGATTCATTCACATGTTTTGGTCTTGGGTAGCATTCTTTTCAAGTAATACCCTTGACGATAGCATTAAATATATTCCCATTATTTTACAGAACCTGGCGTGCACAGACAAGTTACGTTCATTCAGCGACCCCTGAACACAGCTGTCCTGGAAGGACGAGATGGGGTTATGGAGTGTTGTGTTTCTGGATTTCCAGCCCCAACGATCACATGGAAGAAAGGGGATGAAATTGTTCAGATCAGGTAATTGAGTCCATTATGTTTCTCTCGCTGGCCCTGGCTGAACAAATCAATGAGAACCATTAAGATCTGTATTGAAAAGATGAAATTGCATGGCCACTTCACACCTCACCATTTAGCAATTCTCTTCCCGCAGTGTGTAAAGAGCAAAGGACAACCTTTGTTCGGCTTCCGTGTAATGAATTCACTATTCATCACAACACTGCTGTTCTTTCCTTCTTAGCTGGAGTTGTTCCAGTGTGGTTTTGAATGTTGAAAATTGCAACTGGTCTGTTGGTGCACATAGTACCATTTTGCTGCATCTTTTGTACAGCAGGCAGCCAACTGTAATTACATTTCAGCAACATTTATCCTTGTTACTGCTTCTCCACTGCTGCATCCCTTGAGGTGCCACCGCGTGCACAAAATAAGCAAATTCTAATGACAATCACGAAACATAGATTGGATCAATTGCAAAACATAGAATGGAAAATCTGTTGCCATAACCTGTGAACATGGGATAACTAACCGAGGCTGGTTGGAGCATTCATCCTAATGAATGTCACCTTTGCCTATTTTAAGACTTTTAAACAGCATGGAGGCTATTCCACTGACTTCTTTGCCAGTCATTTTGTGCATGCATGTAAACAATTTATGAGCTAATTAAATAATGTTGGACAAAGATGCAGCTTGAATAGTTTATATACAATACATTGAGCTTAGTCATATTTGTATAGCAAACGTCCCGCCTACATATGGTATGGTATTGGCGGTACATTATATTCTGGCATTGAAACATATGTAGAGCATTTGGCTTTTTAAGCCTTTGACAAGGCATTGCGCCATCTCTCACATTTCTTCCATTTCTTTTATTTATTTATTTTTTTTAAATTTTATTTTTATTAGAAGTACGGTAAATTACAATACTACACAACACATATATCTTAATACATTTTTTGTACCGCTTCATTTTTTTTTTGAGCTTTAAGAAAAAGATAGAAGTAAAGAAAGTAAAGAAAGTGCGCAAGAGTCGTGAAGTGCAAGAGTGTTGGGAAAAGAAAGCCCCTTAGAAAAGAAGTACATTTCTTAGACTTCATTCAACCTCTCCCTCCAAAGTGAACAGAGAGCAGCTCCCCTTTCACACGACTGACTCCTGGATTCAGCGTATCATCCTTGGCCGTTCTTCTTCCCCCACGGTCCCCATCAGGCACTTCTTCCTACCGCCTTTACTTTGCATTCTTCTCTCCTTTTTGACACCCTTTTGTCTCTTTTATCATTGCTAGCCTTTGTCACTTACTCCACCCATCTGAAAATTGAACTCCCCTCACCTGTATCTACCTATCACTTGCCAAGTTCCATCCCATCCTCTACTCTTTTCCAGTCTTCTCCCCTTACTACAATCAGCCTGCAGAAGGGTCCCCAACCTGAAATGTTGCCTATCCATGTCATCCAGACATACTGCCTGACCAGCTGAGTTACTCCACTGTTCACTTTGTGTTCAGCTGCCACAGCTTTTTTTCGTTGCTCACTTATTTCACGAATTCTGAAATTCTGACAAGTTTTCAAAACACTTCAAAGTCTTAGGAAAAAGCAAAATAAGTTGATTCTACTCCCAGGTATTGGAATTGTATCACTAGCATGCCATTGCAATTTATAAGCAAATCTTTTCATTAAATCAACCATGCTGGATTTACAGACCAGATCAACCAGCTTCGATGGGGAAGTCATAGATTTCTCTTTCATGCGTTTCTTTTTTTGGGAAGCAATTGAGAATCCAGCTGAAAGGTCTGCCAGAATGGTTGCAATGTCTCATGCTCTGGTGTTCTCCAAAACTTCAGCACATCACATAGACTTCCAGCTTCCAAGCTCCCAAGATGGCGCCCAACACAAGCAACTATTTGCATGTTAGCCAGAAGCAGATCTACAAACTCACATTACAATCGCTCCGCACTCTTAAATCTGTATTCCCACAGCAACATTTCCCTTATCATGTATCTTATACACTGTAAATTGATTGATTGTGATCATGTATTGTCTTTCTGCTAACTGGTTAGCATGCAACAAAAAGCTTTTCACTGTACCTCAGTACACGTGACAATAAACTAAACTGCACTGAACAGACTAGTTTAATTCCTGGCTACTAACTGGTTTGGACCAATCTGATAACAAAGTGGCTTCTGTTTAAAAAAGAAAGTATGCGAATCATATGGAAGATTTGTCTTTGAGTTCTATTTAGTAGATAATTGTCATTTTTCAGGTCCAAGAAATACTCGTTAATGGCTGGAAGTAACTTACTCATCAAAAGTGTGGTGGAACAAGACTCTGGGTTTTACACGTGTGTTGCCAACTATGAGAACAAGACGTTCAGTGCCTCAGCAGAGTTCACTGTGATGAGTAAGTCTAATTTGATACTTCATCCATTAAGCAATCCAGTCATGGAGCAGTTCAAAATATATAAAAACATTCCAAACACTGAACGCTTGTTCGATTACGTTTTCATAAT
Organism: Leucoraja erinaceus; assembly: GCF_028641065.1. Lineage (NCBI taxonomy): Eukaryota > Metazoa > Chordata > Chondrichthyes > Rajiformes > Rajidae > Leucoraja > Leucoraja erinaceus. The sequence goes on from NC_073377.1 coordinate 20,060,282, forward strand.
TGTATTTATATGGACGAGCAAATGGCGAGCATGATTGTATAACCATTAAGCCATCGTGATTTGTGTAACATTTACTGGTGGCAGCTGAAAGCTTATCCGCACATTTACTTGAAGAGCACAAAAGTTGACTGTTGAGTGCAATTTGTATTTTGAACTCGTGCTAAAATGAAGCATTTTGATTACAGGTTCAATCTCAGTGATAATGGAGGGAGAATTAATGGTACATAGCATTAAAATGCATCGGTGATACCGTAATTACAAATCTCAAACCAATGTGTTAAAAGACTGAGCAGTAATATTACATCAATTTACATTTGAAATCAAAATGGAGGGAAGCTATTTTTACTCATTTGCGATCCAGCCATTTGTTGAAGTGTAGCCCAGAATGCCAGAGTAAGGACAGGTGTTCCTTAGCATTGAGCTGTAACAGAGTGGGGTCAATTTCCAATTTGCCAGGCTGGGTGCTACATACGGAAGATGTGATGCAGGGACTGAAGAGAAGTGATACATTACACATTATTTTCCTTTTTTTTGATTTAATGTAAAGAAAATTGGACGGGCATTGTTGTTGGTGTGCATGTTTTTTTCATCTATCTTCATGCTCTGTTCAAGAGCGCATCATTCTCAAACCCCTGAGTTGGCAGTCTGTGGGCTAAAGCCTTTTATTGTATAGGCCTGATCATCACATAGGGTCAGCACAAAAATCATTATCTTCATAGGAGAATGCTGAGATACCAAGAATAATGTCTACAGTGGCAAGGTACATGTTACCGGAGCCGAGAAGGCTGTGTATCTTTCACAAAGCAAACACCTGCTTCTTGGATTCATCTTTAAATTTCTGAAATCATCAGGAATTTTTTTTTTACAATGGGCTGTTTATTTTTTAATAATGCAGCGGATATTTAAGGTAAACCATGGGAAGAGGTATGAGAATGAAAATACAAGTATGCAATGCAAAATTCAGTTCATGTGTGCAAAAGTTAAGGTGTGCTGAACAACAGGGACATGTTGAGCAGGCGAGGACTTTATTCTTTGGAGCGCAGGGGGTTGAGGGATGATCTTATGGAGGTGTGTAGGAACCTGAGACGCAATTCTTTCACACAAAAGGTGGTTGGTATATGGAACAGGCTGCCAGAAGAGGTAATTGTGGAAGGTACTATCACAACGTTTGAGAAACATTTGGGCAGGTACATGGATAGGAAAGTCTTAGAAGGATATGGGGCAAAAGAAGGCAGGCAGGACTAGTGTAGATGGGGCAAGTTAGTTGGCTTGGGCAAGTTGAGAATATGTGTGTTATGATTGTGTTTATAATTTGTTGGTTGTTTTGTTGTTTGTCTTTTGCACAAAAGTCCGCGAGCATTGCCACTTTCATTTCACTGCACATCTCGTATGTGTATGTGACAAATAAACTTGACTTGACTTAACTTTCATGTGCTTAGCAAGAGGGTTGTATATGTATATATGTTTAAAATACACATCAGTTATTGGACCTTATTTGCCCTTGAGAATAGAAGTAGGTGATAACTGTTGGAGGAGATGGTGGTGGTCAGCTGCCTTTTTTGAGTCAAACAGTGATAGTGTGATACATGATGGGAATAGGCCGTTTGGCCCATCGAGTCTGCTCTAACCATCGCCTACCCATTTATACTAATCCCACAGTTTCCCCACATCCTCATCAACTCCCCCAGATTCTACCACCCACTTGCATAGTAGGGACAATTTGCAATAGCCAAATAACCAACCAATTCTCACATCTTTAGAATGTGGGAGGCAACTGGAGCATCCAAAGCAACCCCACACATTCACATTGAGAATTCACAGATGTGACACAAAGAGCACCCAAGGTCAGACATGGGAGTCTGGCATCATGAGGCAATGGCTCTACCAGCCGTGCTACTGTGCACCTTGAGGTGGTGCAGTTCCTGTTGTAAAGTGTTCCCAAAATTTGAAACACTTGAATGGTTTATTAGACTTTTCAGAAAGCAGTTAAAACTCATGTCATATTACATCCAGAGTTACTTGCGGAGCCAGACTGCATAGGGGAAGCAAATTTCATTCCTTAAAAAGTATGAGGAAGCACATTGGCTTTTGTGAACAATATTTTAGTTTCATGGCAACTATTAATGTTACCAGATTTGTATTCCAGATTTACTTATTAATTGCATTTAACTTCCCCAGCCACTATGTTGGCATTTTAACTCATAGGCTTATTATTGTCATGTGTATCTGCTGAAAAGCTTTGTTTTGCATGCTGTCCAAACAGATCAGATATACTATACACAAATACAATTAAATGAAACTCTAATGCAATTGATAGAGCAAAGGGGAATATGCAGAGTGCCGAATATAGTTCTCAACATTGTAGCGCATCAGTTCCATAGACAAACGTCTAATGTCGACAATGCAGTAGAGGTGAATCGATCGGTAATCTGGCTTATGGAAGGATCATTCAGAAGTCTGATAACTGACTGGAAGAAGCTGTTCCTGAGTCTGGTGGTACTTGCTTTCAAGCATTTGCCAGGCGAGAGCATATTTGCAGATCATTAACTCCAGCCACTAATTCAGTTACAGAACCATTATTTAACTGCACCTATAATTCATTAACTGTTCTGTTCCAATTTATTATACAGTCCAACAGCTCAATTGCCTGAAATTAGCATCTGTGTCATGATCTTCACTCTTTCTCTTCCAAACATACTAATGTTTACAAAGCTGCTATTCTAAAGCCAACGGCAGTTCTCCGCCCCATCGATTGATCCCAATACTTCATGCCCAAGTCCACAGCGAGTAAGTGTTGCATGTTAGAGAGTCATAGAGTAAATGCCCCTGTCCCCCGTAGGAAACCTGAACGGAAACCTCTGGTGACCTTGCGCCCCACCCAAGGTTTCCGGAGGCTTTGGTCACTCTCCCTAATGGTCGAAAGTGGTTTCCAAGTAGTCGAGGCTTGTTCTGTGTTCATGCGAATATTTCAACAAAATCAAAACCGGCCTCAACTAAAAATAGGTTGCCGTTTGGTCGATGCCAGTGGAGTGGGGTCGCTATTTACTTACAGGCAGTCGAAGGCAATCTCCTTCTCTGACTGGCCATTTTGATTGGATCTTTGGTTTTCAGGACCTAGAAGATCCGCCGTAAGGTAAAATGCCCGCTAAGTTTATTAAACTTCTTAAAACTGTCTCCACTCCTTCTCCCCCCACCCCCCTTCTCTCCCCCTTCTCTCACCCTTCTCTCCCCCTTCTCTTCCCCTTCTCTCTCCCCTTCTCTGTCATAGAAACATAGAAACATAGAAAATAGGTGCAAGAGTAGGCCATTCGGCCCTTTGAGCCTGCACCCCCATTCGATATGATCATGGCTGATCATCCAACTCAGTATCCCGTACCTGCTCTCTCTCCATACCCCCTGATCCCTTTAGCCACAAGGGCCACATCTAACTCCCTCTTAAATATAGCCAATGAACTGGCCTCAACTACCTTCTGTGGCAGAGAATTCCAGAGATTCACCACTGTGTGAAAAATGTTTTCCTCATCTCGGTCCTAAAAGATTTCCCCTTTATCCTTAAACTGTGACCCCTTGTTCTGGACTTCCCCAACATCAGAAACAATCTTCCTGCATCTAGCCTGTCCAACCCCTTAAGAAGTTTGTAAGTTTCTATAGATCCTCCCTCAATCTTCTAAATTCTAGCGAGTACAAACCGAGTCTATCCAGTCTTTCTTCATATTAAAGTCCTGACATCCCAGGAATCAATCTTCTCTGTACTCCCTCTATAGCAAGAATGTCTTTCCTCAGAATAGGAGACCAAAACTGTACGCAATACTCCAGGTGTGGTCTCACCAAGACCCTGTACAACTGCAGTAGAACCTCAATGCTAACATACCTTTTGCCTTCTTCACTGCCTGCTGCACCTGCATGCCTACTTTTAATGACTGGTGTACCATGACACCCAGGTCTCGTTGCATCTCCCCGTTTCCTAATCGGCCACCATTCAGATAATAGTCTACTTTCCTGTTTTTGCCACCAAAGTGGATAACCTCACATTTATCCACATTATACTGCATCTGCCATGCATTTGCCCACTCACCCAGCCTATCCAAGTCACCTTGCAGCCTCCTAGCATCCTCCACAATGCTAACACTGCCCCCCAGCTTCGTGTCATCCGCAAACTTGTAGATGTTGCATTCCGTCCTTCTCTCCCCTTATTTCCCCTTCTCTCCCTCCCTCCCGTGCTCTCTAAAAGACTTACCGTTCTCTGTGGCAGCCGTTTACGTTCCTCTTCATTGTGCAGACAGCGCTCCTTCACTGTTCCTGGCCCCCACCTTCGCTCTGTGTGTGTGTGTGTGTGTGTGTGTGTGTGTGTGTGTGTGTGTGTGTGTGTGTGTGTGTGTGTGTGTGTGTGTGTGTGTGTGTGTGTGTGTGTGTGTGTGTGTGTGTGTGTGTGTGGTGTGTGTGGGTGTGGTGTGTGTGGGTGTGTGTGGGTGTGTGTGGTGTGTGTGTGTGTGGGTGTGGTGTGTGTGGGTGTGTGCGGGTGTGTGTGGGTGTGTGTGTGTGCGGTCGGTAGCCAAGATCCTGTAGGATCTTTGGTCAGTAGATGCAGCATACAAACTGCACACACACATCTGAGGTTATGAAAAAAAAACCCCACTCATTGGAGCTGTGGCTGCAACATTAATTGCTGTACGATTGATAGCAACACTGATAAATCGACAAGCAGAACCTCAAAGGCAATAATTATTACATTGTATAAACAGACTAATTAAGTGGGCCTGAAGTTGGCAGATGCAGTATAATGTGGGCATATGTGAATTTTCCACTTTGGTGAAAACAAATCATTATTGAAACTAAACGAGACAGCAAAATGATGCGGTTTAAATAATCGGGGTGGGGTGGGGGAGGGTGGTGCATGAAGTACAAAATGTCAGCATGCGGGTACAGGAAGGAACTATGAAATCTAATGGAATATTGGACTTTAAGGAAATGTATGAAAGGTAAAAGTTTTGTTTAGCTTTGCAGAGTCTGGAGAGGCTGCATTTGTTCCCCGTATTTAAGGGAAGATGTGGTTATGATGAAGGCAATACAGAGAAAGTTCACTAGATTGATTCCTGGGAAGTAGAGTTGATGTATGAAGGCAGATTGAGCAGATCAGATCTTTATTCGTTGGAGTTCAGAAGGATGAGAAGTGATCTTACTGACATGAAGAAGATGTTGAGGGGATTCAATACGATTGTTGTGTGGAGGATGTTTGGGATTGGTGCGGAGAATATTGTTCCCCATGAGGGTTGCCGAAAAGTAAGGGGCATAGTTTAATAATAATGGGCTGTCCATTTCAGAGGGAGATAAAGAGGAATATTTTCCCCAAGAAGGTCCTGAATCTTTGAAACTCTTACCTCAGTGTGCTGGCAGACATTTGAATGACAATTAATTCCAGGGGAGAGAGCACACAGGTGGTATGAAGGCTAAGACAGTATCAGCCGCGATCTTATTCAATTTATTCTTATGCCGTGATCTTATTCTCTGTGATCTTATTCACCGTGATCTTATTCAACTGGGCGTCATGGTGGCGCAGCGGTAGACTTGCTCCCTTACAGCGCCAGAGACCCGGGTTTGATCCTGACTACAGTTGTTTGCACGTTCTCCCCGTGACCTGCGTGGGTTTTCTCCGAGATATTCGGTTTCTACCCACACTCCAAAGACGTGCAGGTTTGTAGGTTAACTGGCTTGGTGTAAATGTAAATTGTCCAAGTGTGTAGGATAGTGTTTATGTGCAGGGGTCGCTTGTCGGTGCGTAGTCGGTAGGACGAAGGGCCTGTTTCCGCGCAGTATTTCTAAACTAAACTATAGCAGAGCAGGACTGTGGGACCTCTGGCTTGCTCCTCCTCTTCATTATGTTCTCATGAACCAAGTGCAACATAATAGTGGGTCCAAAAATCAGAAACATAGAATTTGTGGCTCGTGGAATGGAATGGAAGCACTACTTTCCATTTCATGGGTCCCTGGCAACTTTACTGCGGAAAGAGAGAGCAGACAATCACAATGGAACTGGTGAACTAGCAAATAAAATAATTAAGGCTGTGGATAGGGCTATAAATAAATCACGACGTTGAAGGCTCAGGTGAGAAGAAATTTAGAAAGTTAGAGAGGGAATTGGTTGCACATGGTTAATGATCTGATTAATGAGAAGCAGAATGCAACCTGTACGGACAAATGCAACGACAGGAAAGGTTAAAATAGAATGTTAAGAATAAAAATTAAAAGTTCTTTCTTTGATTGCATGAGGACTTCACAGGCAGATGTATGAATTGATGGCACATAGAGATGAATGGATTATAGACAATAGATAATAGGTGCGGGAGTAGGCCATTTGGCCCTTCGAGCCAGCACCGCCATTCGCTGTGTTCATGGCTGATCATCCAAAATCAGTACCCCGTTCATGCCTTTTCCCCATATCCCCTGACTCCGCTATCTTTAAGAACTCTATCCAACTGTCTCCTGAAATCATACAGTGAATTGGCCTCCACTGCCTTCTGAGGCAGAGAATTCCACAGATTCACAACCTTCTGTGTGAAAATGTTTTTCCTAATCTCCGTTCTAAATGGCTTACCCCTTATTCTTAATCTGTGTCCCCTAGATCTCCCCCAACATCGGGAACATGTTTCCTGCGTCTAGCGTGTGTCCAAACCGTTAATAATCTTATATGTTTCAATAAGATCCTCTCATCCTTCTAAATTCCAGAGTATACAAGCCCAGCCGCTCGATTCTATCAACATATAACAGTCCCGCCATCCCGAGAATTAACCTGGTGAACCTACGCTGCACTCCCTCAATAGCATGAATGTCCTTCCTCAAGTGTGGAGATCAAAACTGCACACAATACTCTAGGTATGGTCTCACTATGGTCATGTACAACTGCAGAAGGACCACTTTGCTCCTATACTGAACTATTCTTGTTATGTAGGCCAACATGCCATTCACTTTCTTCACTGCCTGCTGTACCTGCATGCTTACTTTCAGCAACTGATGAACAAGGACCCCCCAATCCCATTGTACTTCCCCTTTTCCCAACTTGACACCATTCAGCTAATAATCTGCCTTCCTGTTTTTGCCACCAAAGTGGATAACCTCACATTTATCCACATTAAACTGCATCTGCCATGCATCTGACCACTCATCCAACCTGTCCAAGTCACCCTGCAACCTCACGGCATCCTCCTCACTGTTCACACTGCCACTCAACTTTGTGTCATTATGGAGACAAAGTGACCAAAGCTGGAAACCAAAGAGCACAGAGCGGAGTAAGATACTCCACTCCTGCGTAATCCAAATGCACTGAGGTGTAGTACTTAACAGAGCATAACGGTCGCCATCATGGAATGCTCAACCTGACTTCCTGTTTCATTAACATACCACTCGCCAATGGAAAAGTAATAACCCGGTGAAATTACCTTAAGATCTTGCTGCTTAAAAAATGCAATAATATAAAAAGTCATACAGTACCTCTAAAAATTATAGCAGATTAAATTTCAAGATCAGCATGATTATCTTTGTAAGCATTGATCTGCCACGGTGTTTGGGGTTAAGAGACTGGAATCTCTCCATATCTTGTTCTTTCTCGTTTCTCGTCCCCTCTCCCCCTCTCCCCCCTCTCCCCCTCTCCCCCCTCTCCCTCCCCCTCTCCTCCTCTCCCTCTCCCCCTCTCCCCCTCTCTCCTCTCTCTCTCTCCTCCCTCTCTCTCCCTCTCTCTCCCTCTCCCTCTCTCCCGCTCTCTCTCTCCCTCTCACCTCGTCATTCCCGGAATCGTTTGCCGTTTTGTAAAGACAACTGCATCTGCAGTTCCTTCCTATTGAAGAACAACCCTGGCCCGAAACAACTCCTACTCCATTCCCTCCACAGATGCCGCCTAGACCGCTGAGTTCCTCCAGCACTGTGTTTTTTAATTTAACTCTGAAATTGACAATCGACAGAAAATGCTGGAGTAATTCACAGGACAGGCAGCATCTCTGGAGAGAGGGAATGAGTGATGTTTCGGGTCGACAACCTTCTTCAGACAATCACAAGTACTCTCACTGATGAGAGTTCAGTTCAGTCTGAAGAAGGGTCTCTGCCCGAAACGTTACCCATTCCTTCTCTCCAGAGTCGCTGCCTGTCCCACTGAGTTACTCCAGCAACAGCAAACCCAGTCAGGATCGAACCTAGGTCTCTGGTGCTGTAAATCTCCTAATCTGAGGAAAGACATGCTTGCCATAGAGGGAGTACAGAGAAGGTTCACCAGACTGATTCCTGGGATGGCAGGACTTTCATATGAAGAAAGACTGGATATACTCGGCTTGTACACGCTGGAATTCAGAAGATTGAGGGGGGATCTTATAGAAACTTACAAAATTCTTAAGGGGTTGGACAGGCTAGATGCAGGAAGATTATTCCCGATATTGGGGAAGTTCAGAACTAGGGGTCACAGTTTAAGGATAAGAGGGGGGTCTTTTAGGACCGAGATGAGAAAATCATTTTTTACACAGGGTGGTGAATCTGTGGAATTCTCTGCCACAGAAGGTAGTTGAGGCCAGTTCATTGGTTATATTTAAGAGATGTGGCCCTTGTGGCTAAAGGGATCAGGGGGTATGGAGAGAAGGCAGTACAGGATACTGAGTTGGATGATCAGCCATGATCATATTGAATGGGGGTGCAGGCTCGAAGGGCTGAATGGCCTACTCCTGCACCTATTTTCTATGTTTCTATGTTTCTATGTTTCTATGTTTCTAAGACAGCAACTCGACCGTTTCACCACTGTGCCACCCAAACTATATGCCAAACTTTAAAGTGCTGAAAAAGTTGCTGAAGCAAGTTGCTATGAATCTGTGTAGGAAGGAAATGCAGATGCTGGTTTAAACTGAATATAGACACACAAAATCCGGAATAACTCAGCGGGACAGATTGAATCTCTGGAGAGAAGATCACGACCTGAAACGTCACCACATCATTTTCTCCAGAGGTGCTGTCTGAACCGCTGAGTTACTTCAGATTTTTGTGTCTATCCTTGCTATGAATTTATGCAGTTTCCTTCAGTTTTTGCACAGTATTGGAGGATACTTTTATTTATATGAAACTATGTAGAGCATATGAATTCTATTTCCATTCCTATATACAGTACTACATATACATTACCATTTACATTTGCCACTAGCATCTAATTAATATTAGCAACCTATTGTAGTAGTTGATGCAGACTGCACATGTTTCTTCCTGAATCATAAGGAGAAATTAGCCTTAAATCTAGCCAATGAACTGGCCTCAACTACCTTCTGTGATAGAGAATTCCACAGATTCACCACTCTATGTGTGAAAAATGATTTTCTCATCTCGGTCCTAAAATACTTCCCTCTTATCCTTAAACTGTGGCACCTTGTTCTGGACTTCCCCAACATCAGGAATAATCTTCCTGCATCTAGCCTGTCCAACCCCTTAAGAATTTTGTAAGTTTCTATAAGATCTTAAATATAGCCAGTTCATTGGCTATATTTAAGAGGGAGTTAGATGTGGCCCTTGTGGCTAAAGGGATCAGGGGGTATGGCGAGAAGGCAGGTACAGGATACTGAGTTGAATGATCAGCCATGATCATATTGAATGGCGGTGCAGGCTCGAAGGGCCGAATGGCCTACTCCTGCACCTATTTTCTGTGTTTTTATCCCCCCTCAATCTTCTAAATTCTAGCGAGTACAAGCCAAGTCTATCCAGTCTTTCTTCATATGAAAGTCCTGCCATCCCTGGAATCAGTCTGGTGAACTTTCTCTGTACTCCCTCTATGGCAAGAATGTCTTTTCAGATTAGGAGACCAAAATTGTATGCAATACTTCAGGTGTGGTCTCACTAAGACCCTGTACAACTGCAGTAGAACCTCCCTGCTCCTATACTCAAATCCTTTTGCTATGAATGCTAACATACCATTCGCTTTCTTCACTGCCTGCTGCACTTGCATGCCTACTTTCAAAGACTGGTGTACCATGACACCCAGGTCTCGTTGCATCTCCCCTTTTCCTAATTGGCCACCATTCAGACCATTCAGAGTGAAGTATACAGCAAAACTTGCACTTCCAGAGTGGCCTATCGTGTTGTTTCTTCAGCGGACCACCAATTTATCTTAGGAGCAAAACATAAAGTGCTGGAGAACTCAGCAGGTCAGGCTGGATCTATGGAGGGTCCGAAGAAGGGTCTCGACCAAAAATGTCACCTAATCCTTCTCTTCAGAAATGCTGCCTGATCCGCTGAGTTACTCCAGCATTTTGCGTCTATCTATGGAGGGAATGACTAGGTGACGTTTAGTGTCGGGTCCCTTCTTCAGACATTTTTTAAGGGGGTGGGAAAGAGTGAAAATTTCACGGATTTAAATATGTTGTTACGAATATAATGTGCGAGAAAATGCCATGTTCCATAATTGCCACATACATACCCAAAAATAGAAATGTTGAAAGTTACAGTGCGTAAAAAAAATAGATATTACGAGCTTTGCAGTCTCCTTGTACTTAATCAAACAGAAAATTCAAAATACTATATTTTGAAAATGGGCAAAGCAAAAAGTAGCATAGAAACATAGAAACATAGAAAATAGGTGCAGGAGTAGGCCATTCGGCTCTTCGAGCCCGCACCGCCATTCAATATGATCATGGCTGACCATCCAACTCAGTATCCTGTACCTGCCTTCTCTCAATACCCCTGATCACTTTAGCCACAACGTATGTTCTCGAGAAAGGCTTATCCTAAAATAATTGATCGGAAGGGTGTGATTTTCAGTCAGGACATCTGTATCATTCAGTCAGTGAGCTGGAGATGTGGATGTGGACGCCATGACGGTAATCGCGAGCCCATTAAAATGGCGCGAAAAATTACCCATGACGTACTACGGCTTTTTTGCCGAGTGGAGTATCTTGCTCCGCTCTATGATCTTTGCTGGAAACTGTCTCAGAAAATCAGGAAGCAAAACTCTGGGTGGAGATGAGATGTAACAAGGAAACAAAGTCAGCAATGGAATAGTCTATGGGTTTCCTAACAGTGGTTTTATTGCTGGAAAGAACACTTTTCCAGAAATAGAGCGAGTTTCTAATAATGGTACTGTAATAATAATGGGTGATCCTAATCTTCATGTAGATTGGGTAAATCAAATTCTCAAGGGTATTCATGATGAGGGGTTAATTTTAGATCGTTTGCTAGAATAGTACATTGTAGACCCAATAAGGATAATGATCTCATGACAAAGGATCCCTTAGGAAAGAGTGCTCTTAAGATAGAACATGTAAAACACTTCTGAAACGAGGGACATTAAAAGCAAACACAATTATGAAAAGAGATGGCAAAAATTGATTCAGAAATCATATTTAAGGGATATGACAAGGAAAAAAAAAGTGGCAAAAATTTAATGGAGCTTTTAATTATTTTTGATGAGGGTGGTGGGTATATGGAATGATCTGCCAAAAGTACTTGAGGCAGGCACTAAAACAATATTTAAAAGATATTTGGACAGGTAAATGAATAGTTTGGACAGGTACATGGACAGGTATAGTATATGGATAGGAGAGGTTTAGAGGGATACAGGCCAACGTGGGCAGATGGGATGAGCGTTAGGTCTTTATTCTCTGGAGCGCAGAAGGTTAAGGGGGGACTTGATAGAGGTCTTTAAAATGATGAGAGGGACAGACAGAGTTGATGTGGACAAGCTTTTCCCTTTGAGAATAGGGAAGATTCCGGAAGATTCTGACGCCCACGTTGGGCACTACCTTAATGCATTTCGTTGTCTCTGTACTGTACACTGACAATGACAATTAAAATTGAATCTGAATCTGAAGATTCAAACAAGAGGACATGACTTCAGAATTAAGGGACAGAAGTTTAGGGGTAACATGAGGGGGAACTTCTTTACTCAGAGAGTGGTAGCGGTGTGGAATGAGCTTCCAGTAGAAGTGGTGTCGGCGGGTTCATTGGTATAATTTAAAAATAAATTGGATAGGCATATGGATGAGAAGGGAATGGAGGGTTATGGTATGAGTGCAGACAGGTGGGACTAAGGGAAGAAAAGTTGTTCGGCACGGACTTGTAGGGCCGAGATGGCCTGTTTCCGTGCTGTAATTGGTTATATGGTTATATGGAGCGTAGATGGAGCATCCCGGTTGGTATGGGCAAGTTGGGGTGTAGGCCCTGTGTTTCATGTTATATGACTCTGTAGGACATAGTTCTGAGGAACAAAAGCTTAGAAATTGAACAAGCGCACAAAAGTGAGTTTCCTTGCAAAAGATTGTACTAATGTTTATGTTTGTATCGAATGGCATCCGAAGGCATTTGGCCAGTTTACTTCAATGTCCCACTCACTTCAGCACAGTATATGTTATTTTGATATCGGTTACACACTTAATGATTTTAACCTGTGTGCTGCAGATATTTTCTTGATTCCTCAAATGTTGGCTCATGACCTTTGATGTTGATCACAAATAAGGAGTTGGCAGTATAGCAGATCAGCAAATTGATTAGCATTATGACACTATTCCCGGCCATAAAATTATGGTGACTCAGTATGAAATTGTATTACAATTTTTCAAAGTATCCTGATACTTCTTTCTTCACAATGAACTCCAGCAATTTCCCAACCACATGCATTGGGATATAGTTTTTTTCATTCCACTAACCTTCCTTCTTATGTTGGTGTGTCATATTTGCTGTTTTCCTCTTCTTTTCTGCAACCTAGGAATCCTGATCTCTAATTAAAATGGTGGCTGAAAGTTACTCACTGTCTCCTCATTTACTGTTGTTTTGACCTTTCCCATCTTCCAATGTGGAAAAAAATAACAAAGTATTGCTTTAATGCTGCATTATTAATTACCCTGTCAACTTCCAAAGGATTACTGTTTACTTTTGCTACTATATTTTTTGCTGAAACAGAGATTCTAACAATTTCTTCTAATCCTTGTTTCTCAAATTCTAATATTTAATATATCAATGTGTTATTTATTCATTGCTAATATCGAAAAATATCAGAAACTAGGTCAGCCATGGTGTTGTTGAATAGCAAAGCAGGGACGAGGACTCTTCCTGTCTCTATTTTTAATGTTCATACAGTCATAGAGAAATAAGCCCCTCAACCCATTGAGTCCCTGCTGGCTGAACATCAAGCACAGATGTCTACAATAATCTAATCCATAGTGCCATCCAGCACAGAAACAGACACATTGGCCCGGTACACGGACGTGGCGCCGACAGACAAGAAGCCGAAGCAGAGAAGTCGAAGCCAAAGAACCGAATGGGAACGAGGCCGAAACGCCAATGAACCAAAAGAGTCCAAAGACGAAATGCCTACTAAGCGAAAGGATGGGATGCCTAAATGCAAACTAACCGAAAGGGCGGGATGCCTAAAAGCCAACTAACGGAAAAATTATGTTGCCTAAAAGCAAACTTACTGAATGGCCGCTCTGTCGAAACGCCACCTACTCGACAGGCGGCGTCGCCTACAGCCCAAAGGACCGACTGCCGCTCAACAGAAATATCTAATAAGGGACTTGACGTTGCTGGGTGGGGGGGGGGGGGGGGGGGGGGGGGGACTTGTCAGCGATTGGTCCAGACCCCCGCGTCCATCACATCACTGTGAAGGCATGAACATTGTCCCACCGGCTGGGTCACTGTGTGACAGCAGCCTCAATGGTCAGGCCACTGTGTGACAGCAGTCTCACCGGCTGGGTCACTATGTGACAGCAGTCCCACCGGCTGGGTCACTGTGTGACAGCAGTCCCACCGGCTGGGTCACTATGTGGCAGCAGTCCCACCGGCTGGGTCACTATGTGACAGCATTCTCACCGGCTGGGTCACTATGTGACAGCAGTCTCACCGGCTGGGTCACTATGTGACAGCAGTCTCACCGGGTGGGTCACTGTGTGACCGCATTCTCACCGGCCGGCAACGTCAAGTCCGTTATTGGACTTTTCTGTTGAGCGGCAGTCGGTTCGTTGGCCTGTAGGCGGCGGCGCCTTTCGGTAGGTGGTGTTTCGACAGAGCGGCCATTCAGTAAGTTTTCCTTTAGGCTACGCAGCTTTTCGGTTAGTTTGCATTTAGGCGTCCCATCCTTTCGGTTAGTATGCATTTTGTCTTCCTAATCTTTCGGTCTATTGGCGTTTCGGCCTCGTTTCAATTCCGTTCTTTGGCTTCGACTTCTCTGCTTGGGCCTCTCGTCCGTCGGCGCCACGTCCGCACACGCATTGGCCCGACTCACCCATGACAACCAAGAAGGCCATCTAATCTAAATCTAGTCCCATTTGCTAATTTATCAGGCATACATACTCAGCTGATTCACGGTATAAATAAATGAATTATGCCATCATTATCACATATTTGCTACATAGTTCGCTCTGATGAATTACTATCTTGTTTGATCTATACATATCTCAGTACTGATAGTCATACAACGTGGATACAGACCCTTCAGCCCATCATGCCCATGGCGAACAACATGCCCCATCTACACTGGACCCACCTTTTTTTTTCGTCCATATTCTTCTAAACATATCCTATCCATGTCCTTATCCAAATGTATTTTAAATGTTGTGATGTTTAAGAAAGAACTGCAGATACTGCAATAATCTGGGGAAAAATCGACCCAAAACATCACCTATTCCTTTGCTCCATAGATGCTGCTTCACCCACTGAGTTTCTCCAGCATTTTTGTATACCTTAAATGTTGTGATGGTACCTGCCTCAATTGCCTCCTCCGGCAGCTTGTTCTATATACATACCACCCTTTGTGTAAAATGTTGTTCCTCAGGTTCCTATTAAATCTTTTCCCAGGCTCTTGTCCTCTGGTTCATGTTCTTGAACATAGACTCTATGCTTTATTCTGTCTATTCCTCTCCTGATCTTATACACGTCAAAAAGATCATCCCTCATCCTCCTGCACACCAAGGAATTAGTTGTAGCTTGCTCAAACCCCACCAAAGCTCAGTCCCTCTAATCCTAACATCTTTGTAAATCTTCTCTGCACTCTTTTCAGCTTTACAACATCTTTCTTATCACAGGGTGAACAAAACTGAACACAATGGATCAGATCTGTGCATATCTCACATTGAGACGATATGCAGCTTGTTTTAATCAACAAGCACATTCTGGACTTCTGACACATTCTGGGCATTTGCTTGTTGTCAAGTTGAACCTTGAATTCACACTGCATGACTGAGTGATGTTGTCATGCAGGCACTGCATTGTGTTGGGGCAAGGCACATCAGGAGGAGTTGCAGACAGAATCTCAATGGAACAAGTTATCTCACAGTTTTGATCCTGCATCAGTCACTGATAATAGGTCTGCATCTGTCCCATTAATCCCTCAAAGAAAAAAAGTTCATCAAATTTTGGTCAAAGATACCCAATTACAGAGTTAAATAAAGAACATTTGTCAATTTTACTTTGCAGTTGCTACAGCTACCTAAATATTTAGAGATACTCACTTGGTAAAGAATGGACTTGGGTTCACTTAGCAGCTTTGATATTGTCAGGATATATATTGGCCCCGCAGCATTTTACAGCTGATGATTTACTTCTGTAGGCACTGTTCTTCGCAGACAAACACAGTGGTCAATCAGCTCATAGCACCAAGAGTGATGAGAAGAGTGTTGTTGCCATTTATCACTCGAGCTGTGTGAGGGAGTAGCGTTGACTGAGACAGTGGGAGCACAGCCATCTTCTTTTTTACATTGTATAAAGGAATTATTTGCATCCAACTGAGACCTCGATAAGGAGAAATTGCACCACCAACAAATTTGCACTGTAGTTGACTTTTTACGAGTAAATCCATCTTGGGTAAGTTTCATACACCTATGAGTGCTTTTTGAAGGCCCAGTCATGTCTCGTAGATGGAAAGCCAAGCATCCCATGGAACTATTGGAAGAAGAGCAGAAGAGATTGCTCTGTTGCATTTCCAATATTTATCCCTCACTTGGAACAGATGGTCTTGCCCCTACTTACACAAAGGCTACCATATTTCCTATGTTTTAAAAGTAATGAATTGCCTCAAAGGTGCCTTCGAACAGTCTGGGAACAGAATACATATAAGCTTCATAAACACACGTAGATTAGTTTTCATTATAGATTGTATTCACTGGAATTTAGAAGGATGATAGGGGACCTTATAGAAACATAACATTCTTAAAGGATTGGACAGGCTAGATGCAGGAAAAATGTTCCAGATGTTGGGGGGAGTCCAGAACCAGGGGTCCCAGTTTAAGAATAAGGGATAGGCCATTTAGGACTGAGATGAGGAAAAACTTCTTCACCCAGAGAGTTGTGAATCTGTGGAATTCTCTGCCACAGGCAGTGGAGGCCAATTCACTGGATGTTTTCAAGAGAGAGTTAGATTTAGCTCATGTAGGAAAGAGCTGCAGATGCTGGTTTAAATCAAAGGTCGACACGATATGCTGGAGTAAGTTACTCCATCATTTTGGGTCTACGTTAGATTTAGCTCTTAGGGCTAAAGGAATTAAGGGATATGGGAAAAAAGCAGGAATGGGGTACTAATTTTAGGTGATCAGCCATGATCATATTGAATGGCGGTGCTGGCAAAAAAGGGCTGAATGGCCTACTCCTGCACCTATTTTTCTATATTTCTATAGTCTGTCCTTAGTGTTGACAATGTTATAAATTGGCAGTGAACACACTGTGCCTTGATCTTTGTTTCGCATCTTTTTGTGATGAATATGGTCAATTACATCTTGCACAGTCCTTACCCACGTACAAGCAGAGGTAGAAATTGGTTTGAAGACCATTTGTAACCTCAGAAAGTTACTTCATTCACCATTGATTCATCTCAGTGAAAGATAAATCAGCAGGCTATCACACTCTATGAACTAGAGAAGCAGAATGATTGGCAAGTCTTTTGATTCAAGTGTTGCGGTCACAATGAAGAGAAAGTCGGGTCACTTAATCCTCTTCAGACACACTTTAAGGTAAAACAACCTAATGGAAAAAAAAGATGAAAGTTGTTATGTTATGGTCATTGGTACCTATGACTATTGAAGGTTATCGACAATGTGCAGTACATTGAGAGTTTCTGCAAACCTTGACATTTTTAGTAGAACTGTTGGGGTTGATACTGATGGGATGGATGCACTTGTGATTCTCAGCCAGTTGAAATTGGATTGCTCTAAACTTCTTGTAATGGGCATGATGACCACTGGGCAGTCATAACCAACGTCAGTTTAAGCAGGGTTTTAGGAAGAGCATAAAACAGAGACCATCTTCTTTCACTTGAGAATCTGGATTGATTGCTGTTGGAAAGTGCAGTTAGAGGTGCAGTTAGAGGAAGGAACTGCAAATGCTGGTTTAAACCGAAGATAGACACAAAAAGCTGGAGTAACTCAGCGGGACAGGCCGCATCTCTGGAGAGAAGGAATGGGTGAAGTTTTGGGTCGAGACCTTTCTTCAGACTGAAAATCATGGGAAAGCGAAACGAGAAATAAAGACGATGATGTAGAGAGATAAAGAACAATGAATTAAAGATATGCAAAAATGTTATAATGATAAAAGAAAGAAGCCACTATTAGCTGGTTACACAAAAAAGCTGGAGAAACTCAGCGGGTGCAGCAGCATCTATGGAGCGAAGGAAATAGGCAACGTTTCGGGCCGAAACCCTTCTTCAGACTGATCGGGGGTGGGGGTGGGTGGGGACAAGAAAGGGAAAAGGAGGAGTAGCCAGAAGGCTGGGGGATGGGAGGAGACAGCAGGGGGGCTGAGGAAGGGGAGGAGACAGCAAGGACTAACAAAATTGGGAGAATTCGATGTTCATGCCCCCGGGGTGCAGACTCCCCAAACGGAATATGAGGTGCTGTTCCTCCAATTTCCGGTGCTGCTCGCTGTGGCCATGGAGGAGACCCAGGACAGAGAGGTCGGAGACGGAGTGGGAGGGGGAGTTGAAGTGCTGAGCCACCGAGAGGTCAGCTTGGTTATTGCGGACCGAGCGGAGGTGTTTGGCGAAACGATCGCCCAACCTCCGCTTGGTCTCACCGATATAGATCTGCTGACATCTAGAGCAGCGGACGCAATAGATGAGGTTGGAAGAGATGCAGGTAAACCTCTGTCGCACCTGGAACGATTGCTTGGGTCCTTGAACGGAGTCGAGGGGGGAGGTAAAGGGACAAGTGTTGCATCTCTTGCGGTTGCAAGGGAAAGTGCCCGGGGAGGGGGTGGACCGAGAGGGAAGGGAAGAATTGACAAGGGAGTTATGGAGGGAGCGGTCTTTGCGGAAGGCAGATATGGGGGGAGATGGGAAGATGTGGCGAGTAGTGGGGTCACGTTGGAGGTGGCGAATTAGCTGTTTGTTGGGGGAAAATGAGAAGCTGGTGTGACTTGGGTGGGGGAGGGATAAAGAGAGAGGGAATGCCAGAGTTACTTGAAGTTAGAGAAATCAATATTCATACCACTGGGCTGTAAGCTTCCCAAGTGAAATAGGTGACGCTGTTCCTTCAATTTGCATTTAGCCTCATTCTGACCGGACAGAAAGGTCAGTGTGGGAATGGGAAGGAGCTGTTTAGCAACTGTAAGATCCTGAGTAGGTTGAGGCGGACTGAGCAAAGGTGTTCAGCGAAACAATCGCCCAACCTACATTTGGTCTCGCTGATGTATATGAGTCCACATCTTGAACAACTGATACAGTAGATGAGGTTGAAGGAGGTGCAAGTGAACCTCTGCCTAACCTGAAAGGATTGTGGGGGGGGGGCACTGGACAGTCGAGGGAGGAGGTATAGGTGTCAAAGTCTGCCCTCTCCTCATTCTCATCCACTTCACCTCCCAGTACTTTTCCACCGGTCCCTCCTTCTCCTCGCCTGCCACTCCCCTCTCACCAGCCTAACTCTCCTCACCTGTTGCACTCAGTTGCCTCTGATCAACTATTAACCCGGTATATAGACTCTCCTCACCATTCACACAGTGCCAGATTGTTCTCAGCATTCATGCAAGACACTCCAGTGATTTCCCGACTGCCTACACGGATTCGAACCTGCCTGCCCCTGACCATTCCGTCCTGTCGTCTTCCCGGATAGCACCTCAGCCTTCTGTCCCCGACCTCCTGGTTTCTGTCAGCCTCTCTCCTGGGCTGTTTGGTGTAACCCTGCAACGGCTCCTCGACTACCTGTCTGGCTTCGACTCTCCTTTCGTCTGTCCCTCGCTGATTTGTTTGCATCATGTGTTGGATCTCCTGGTTACCGGACCTTCCGCTACCCCGACTACGTCTCCTGCCTGCCCCTCATCGGAACCCTCGCTCAGTCCTGAGCCTCTGTGTGAGTACGGTGTACCCATTCCCGTGTTACTACTCTGTGTTACAGTATCGTAATAAGGTTCATTACCAATTATACCTGCCTGATTCTGTGCGGCTATTAGGTCCAAGCTATACCCGTTACAATAGGAGCAGGTGTTGCATTTTCTGTGGTTGCAGGGGAAGGTACCTGGGGAGGGGTAGTTTGGGTGGGAAGGGATGAGTTAACCAGGAAGTTGGGGAGGAAACGGTCTCTGCAGAAGGCGGAGACCCGACTCGGCCTCGGAGCTGTGGCGGCGGTAGCGACCACCCGCGGAATTTGAACCGGCCCGTTCGCGGAGCATGGTTGAGCCATGGGACTTGCCATCACCCGGTGGGGTCACAACATCTGGAGCCTGGATCGCCTCGGCGCAGAGGGAGAACAAAGAGGGAAGAGACAGAGACTTTAGGATTTTGCCTTCCATCACAGTGAGGAGGTGTTTGGTGAACTCACTGTGGTGGATGTTAAATTTGTGTTGATTGTGTGTTTTTGTCATTTTTTATTATATGTATGACTGCAGGGAAATGAAATTTCGTTCAGACCGAAAGGTCTAAATGACAAATAAATAAATTCAATTCAAATTCAATTCAATTCAAAGGGGTGGATATGGGAAAATGTGACTAGTGTTGGGATCCCGTTGGAGGTGGCGGAAACTTTGGAGGTTTATGTGTTGTGTGTGATGGCTGAGGGACGAGGGGGATTCTGTCTCTGTTGTGACTTGGGGGAGGGGGAACTGCAGGGTACTGATGATTGAGGGCCTCATCTATGAAGACGGGAACAAGCAGAGAAGCAGGGTGGCAAACATGCAAGAAGCAGGGTGGCAAACATGCAAGAAGCAGGGTGGCAAACATGCAAGAAGCAGGGTGGCAAACATGCAAGAAGCAGGGTGGCAAACATGCAAGAAGCAGGGTGGCAAACATGCAAGAAGCAGGGTGGCAAACATGCAAGAAGCAGGGTGGCAAGAAGTGTGGTCGAGATAATTGTGGGAGTCAGTGGGTTTGTAATAGATGGCAGTTGATATCTTTACTGGAGGCAGTGAGAGGTTTGGATAAGAATTGGAGTGTGTATGACTACACTAACCTTCGCTGGATGGTTGGTGCCCATAAAACTATGGCTGGTGCACATATTGGTGCCAATAAAGCATGAGTTAATTCTTTCTGGAAGGGAGGGGAGAAAGTGGAAGGGTACAAATTATTATCATCTTGAGGGAATGGGCGACTCGTACAGATTTTAAATTTAATTAATCTCCACAGCACCAAATGTATACACAAAGATGTAAGAAGGGATAAATGTGCAAAATGAACATAAGGACCTTGACTTTTCAGATGCAGAGCAGATGATATTTCCTTCTGGCCACATCACCTCAGCAGACACTTGTTGAAACGTGTTAAATGAAATTCTGCACTCCATTCCCATGGCATTTTCAAACTTTTGATATTTTCCTTCCAGGATAATCAGTTTCCTTCCTAGCTGTGTTGCAATTACAATTAAATAAGTTAGGCATAGGAGAGCCCAAGGCCTGAAGAAGCAATTTCATCCTTTAATTCTTATGCATAAATGTTTTTGAATAATTTTCTTCCTGACTAAAAAAACAGAAAACTTTAGACAAAAGTTCCACATCGGCCTTAACTTATGCATTGACTTAAATTTCTGTTACTATTAACTGCACTACCAGAACTTTGGCTGGATTTAACAAAAATCCTATATGAGATTTTTCCAAGCATTGGCCCGGGAACCCAAATGGTCTCCTTTACACTTTGATTCTATTTAAACTTTTTGAAATGAACTATTTAATTATAAACTGGTATTTCCTTCATTGGCATGGTTCAATTCCCTCATATTAACACTTCTTCAAATATGTCTTGCCTGCTTGAAAAGTTCCAAGCTGCTCATTTGTTTATTTAGATGCTTAATCATGTGGAGTGGCTTAGCTACCACTGTAACTATGCATAAAAAGGGAAGCAAAAATGATTGTAGCATAGGGTGTGTTCTTATCATACACTGCCTGCATAGTGGTAAATGGAGACACGAGGAACTGCAGATGCTGGTTTACAAAAAAAAGACATAAAGTGCTGGAGTAACTCAATGAGTTAGGCAGCATCCCTGGAGAACATGGATAGGTGAAGTTTTGGGTCGGGATCCTTCGTCAGACTCAACAGCAAGAATCTCAGAGGGGCAGCAGTGAGAGAGGGTCTTGGAGAAATGCCCTTGGAGAGAGGGGGACACTTCAAATAGGCTGTGGGCCGAGCATCAAAAATGTGTCCAGAAATCAACTTTCGTGACCTATGTCTCGGAACTACATGACATTTTGCACAGATTTAGATAAAAGGAAGTCGTAACTCGTCAGTGCCAAAAGTTGCACATTAATTAATTAAACTAATTAGAAAATTAGATTGGAAAAGTAAGCGCCATCTAGTGTCCAATGCCCATATTACACCATGGGGAGCTTGTGAATATGACTTGTGAATATGACTGTAATCATATATAATTATCTATAATTATATTATATAAAAATAATATAATGAATATAATTGTGTTAGGATATTTTGAATGAGACTGCCGCTGAGGTCCGCCTCCTGTACCAGCCTAATTAATGGATGAGAGCAGTTCCTGTGGGTTCCCCCGTTTACTGAACCCCACTGACTGCCAGTGTGCAGAGTGAGGGTCACGGCCATAGTGGGACTGGGGCAGTGCCAGGTTGGGGGAAGGCTAAGGCATCTTCCACTGACAGACCTGTGTATAATATTGCAGATGCAGTCTCATCAGGTTCCTATGTCATGTTTATGAGGAAGTTACGAGGACTTGAGGGGCTGAGCTATAGGTGAGGATTAACAACTAGGACTAATTCATGAGACAATTCTTCGACATACCGAATCTCCTCCGTCTTCTAAAGAAGTAGAAGCATTGATAGTCTTTCTTTACGATTACATCAATGTGCTATGCCCAGGACAGATCTTCAGAGATATGCAGACTCAGGTACTTAAAGTTGCTGACTCCCTCAACCACTGTTTCGTCATTGAAGACTGGTTTAGACAATAGACATTAGGCCCAGGAGTAGGCCAATCGGCCCTTATAGCCAGCATCAGCATTGAGATCATGGCTGATCATCCACAATCAGTACCCCGTTCCTGCCTCCTCACCATATCCCCTGACTCCGCTATCTTTAAGAGCTCTATCTAACTCGCTCTTGAAAGCATCCAGAGAACCAGCCTCCACCGCCCTCTGAGGCAGAGAATTCCACAGACTCGCAACTCACTGTGTGAAAAAGTTTTTCTTCATCTCCGTTCTAAATGGTTTAACCCTTATTCTTAAACTGTGGCTCCTGGATTCGGACTCCCCCAACATCGGGAACATGTTTCCTGCCTCTAGCATGTCCAAACTCATAATAATCTTACATGTTTCAATAAGATTCCCTATCATCCTTCTAAATTCCAGAGTATACAAGCCCAGTTGCTCCATTCTATCAACATATGACAGACCTGCCATCCTGTGAATTAACCTGGTGAACCTACGCTGCACTCACTCAATAGCAAGAATGTCCTTCCTCAAATTTGGAGACCAAAACTGCACACAATACTCCAGGTGTGGTCTCACTAGGGCCCTATACAACTGCAGAAGGACCTCTTTGCTCCTATTGTTATGAAGGCCAACATGCCATTTGCTTTCTTTATTGCCTGCTTTACCTGCATACTTACTTTCACTGACTAATGAACAAGGACCCCCCAGATACCGTTGTACTTCTCCCTTTCCGAACTTGACCATCATTTAGATAATAATCTGCCTTCCTGTTTTGCCACCAAAGTGGATAACCTCATATCTATCCACATTAATAATAATAATAATAATCCATTTTATTTATGGGCGCCTTTCAAGAGTCTCAAGGACACCGTACAAAAATTTAGCAGGTAGAGGAAAAACATAGAAACATAGAAACATAGAAATTAGGTGCAGGAGTAGGCCATTCGGCCCTTCGAGCCTGCACCGCCATTTAATATGATCATGGCTGATCATCCAACTCAGTATCCCGTACCTGCCTTCTCTCCATACCCTCTGATCCCCCCGGCCACAAGGGCCACATCTAACTCCCTCTTAAATATAGCCAATGAACTGGCCTCAACTACCCTCTGTGGCAGAGAGTTCCAGAGATTCACCACTCTCTGTGTGAAAAAAGTTCTCCTCATCTCGGTTTTAAAGGATTTCCCCCTTATCCTTAAGCTGTGACCCCTTGTCCTGTACTTCCCCAACATCGGGAACAATCTTCCTGCATCTAGCCTGTCCAACCCCTTAAGAATTTTGTAAGTTTCTATAAGATCCCCTCTCAATCTCCTAAACTCTAGAGAGTATAAACCAAGTCTATCCAGTCTTTCTTCATAAGACAGTCCTGACATCCCAGGAATCAGTCTGGTGAACCTTCTCTGCACTCCCTCTATGACAATAATGTCCTTCATCAGATTTGGAGACCAAAACTGCACGCAATACTCCAGGTGTGGTCTCACCAAGACCCTATACAACTGCAGTAGAACCTGTAAAGGGAATGAAATAAATAGTAGAGACATGTAAAGGGAATGAAATAAATAGTAGAGACATGGCTAGTACACAAAGTAAAGACAGAATTCAATACAAAACACAATATGAGGCAATTAATGCACAGATGAAAAGGGAGGGGGACGTGGGTCTAAGGATAGGCAGAGGTGAAGAGATGGGTCTTGAGGCGGGACTGGAAGATGGTGAGGGACACAGAATTGCGGATCAGTTGGGGGAGGGAGTTCCACAGCCTGGGAGCTGCCCTGGAGAAGGCTCTGTCCCCAAAACTGCGGAGGTTGGACTTGTGGATGGAGAGGAGACCGGCTGATGTGGATCTGAGGGACCGAGGGGATTGGTAGGGGGATAGGAGGGCAGTGGATGGGGGGGGGGGGGGGGGGGGGCAGTTGGTGGAGGGCTTTGTAGGTGAGGATCAGGATTTTGTAGTTGATCCGGTGGGAGATGGGAAGCCAGTGAAGTTGTTTGAGGACTGGAGTGATGAGATGTATCTGTATCTGCCCACTCACTGTACCTGCCCACTCACCCAACCTGTCCAAGTCACCCTGCATCCTCATAGCATCCACTTCACAGTTCACACTGCCACTCAGCTTTGTGTCATCTGCAAATTTGCTAATGTTACTTTTAATGCCTTCATCTGGATTATTAATTTATACTCTAAATAGCTGCGGCCCCAGCACCCAGCCTTGCGGTACCCCACTAGTCACTGCCTATCATTCTGAAAGGGACCCGTTAATCCCTACTCTTTGTTTCCTGTCTGCCAAACAATTTTCTATCCATGTCAGCATTCTACCCCCAATACCACGTGCTCTAATTTTGCCCACTAATCTCCTATGTGGGACCTTATCAAATGCTTTCTGAAAGTCCAGGTACACTACATCCACTGGCTCACCCTTGTCCATTTATATAGTTACATCCTAAAAAAATTCCAGAAGATTATTCAAGCATGATTTCCCCTTCGTAAATCCATGCTGACTCGGGCCGATCCTGTTACTGCTATCCAAAGGTGCCGCTATTTCATCTTTTATCATTGACTCCAACATCTTCCTCACCACAGGTGTCAGGCTAACTCGGTATCAGTATCAGTATCAGTATATCTTTATTGTCATTTCCTGAGTACTCACATACCCAGAGGAAACAAAAAAACGTTGCTCAACCAATGTCCATTCAGTGTGCAGTACAAATAACAACAAGTAAATAGAATAAAAATACATATATCATGAACAAATTAAATTAAACCCTCTACTCTCTACTAACTGGTCTATAATTCCCTGTTTTCTCTCTCCCGCCTTTCTTAAAAAGTGGGATCTTCATCCTTTCTCTTTTCAAGTCAATAATCAGCTCTTTGGTCTTACGGACACTCAGGCATGATTCAGACGACCAATTTCCCTCCAATAATCTGATGCATCAAGACCCATAATCTGTCCAACAACAGTAATGTCCTTTGCAAATTTAAAGATGGCGTTGGAATTGTGCAGTCATGGGAATTGAGTAAGTAAAGCAGAGTGAGTAGAGCAGAAATAATCCTTGTGTACGAGGTGATCGCTGGTCGGCACCGGCACGGTGGGCCGAAGGGTTGTTTCCCTGCTGTATCTCTAAAGTCCAAAGCCTAAATCCTAAAGTAAGGTCCTGAAACCCTCAGATATGTATTCTCCCCAAACTAAGGTGTTAATGTATTCTTGAGCTGATAAGATTTGTCCAGACCCTATTGTCTAGAGTTTTGTCTGGCCACCTTTAAGACACTATAAACGCTTTGTCATCTATTCTTACTCTGCGGTTCAGGTAACTTTTTTTCAGCAGTGCTCTAGTGAAGCAACGTTCAAGGGGCTAAATGCATATAGATTGTTGATTCTGTCAAACCACTCTTCTTCAAAACCGGAGTGGAAACTGACAGTGCAGCCTGCACTCAAAGGTCAGTGTGTCCAATCAATGTTTCAACTGGTTTATATTTCACACCATTTTCTTCAATTTCCTTTGTCACATCATTCCTCTAGTTCTATTTTGTAATTCTCAGGCTTACTATTTAATTTTCTAAATATTTCTATTTGTTGCCTTAATCCCTATTTAATGAAAATATTTTGTTGTGATCTCTTTTTTCAATGTTATTACACTGTTCTCGACTTGAATGCTTCATTTTAGATCTCTTTGACTAGTTTCACTCTATTGGGGATTCTCAGTTAAATCTTTATATACCACGTTTTATCACTATTAGTTTTGCTTTGATTACTTGTTTTCTTCACCATGATTTTCATCATTTAAGAAAAGTAATTTCCCATTGCCACTCATCATGTCTTCTATCAGTCACCTGCATGTAGAATCATTTTCCTTCCTTGCAATGTGGACAATGGGCACACCGCTGCCTAGGGTTTAGACCATAGACCATGAAACATTGAATGGCAGAGCACAAGAGCAAGCCCTAGGCCCACATGGCTGTGCCGAACGTAAGCCAAGGCTAGCTTTTATCTACCTGCTCATAATCCATATCCCTCTAGTCCTTGCATATCCATATTCATATCCAAAAGCCTCTTTAGAGCCATTATCATATCTGCCTTAAGCACTATCTCCATAGAGTGTTCCAGGCACTCGCCACTCATCTACACTATTAATAAAACTCCCATCTTGATCACTTCCGGTTTGCGGGTTTTTAAAATTTGTGCAAAAACGGTAACGTATATAGCTAGGATATTTTCGCCACCGTACTCCCCGTTCTCCTCTGGTCCAAGCGCACCAAGTTTTGTTCAGATCGGTAAAATAGTAGAAAAGTTATGAATGTTTAAAAATCGTGAGATCAGCAGATTTGTCTTCTCGCCTGTCAGTCACCATGAAGGTAACGCCCCTTCCAGCACCCACAGAGAATAAAGCCCCGGAGGCAGGGCTGTGTCCGTGAGTAGCATGTTAAGTTGAACTGGAAGCCTCTGAGTGATGTCGGAGTGGGACCGGGAGCTACTGCGTGAGGCCGAAAGCTGAAGGTGCGGGGTGAGAATAGTGCAAGGTGCATCTGCTGCATATCCTTTAAACTTTGCTCCTCTCACCTTGAAACTGGGTCCTCAAGTATTTGATTTTTCCCATCCTGGGAAAAAGATTCTGACTGTCTACCCAATCTATGCCTCTGATAATTGTATATACATCTATCCAGTCGCCCTGCACCTCCAGCATTCCAGAGAAAACCATTCATGTCTACCCAACCTCCCCCTTTAGCTAATACCCCCCAATCCAGGCACCGTTCTGTAAACCTTCTCTGCAGCTTTTCCAAACTCTCCACATACTTCCTGTAATGGGGTGACCAGAACAGCAGGTAATATTCCAAATGCAGCCTAACCAAAGCCCTATAAAACTGTATCATGATTTTCTGACTCTTGGGGTCATAGAGAATCATGCAGAACAGAAAGAAACCATTTGGACCAGCTTGCCCATACTGACCAAGGTGCCCCATCGATACTAGTCCCACCATACCCACATTTGGCCCATATCCCTCTAAACCTTTCTTATCCATTTACCTGTCCAAAAATATTTTAAATGTTGTTATTGTTTCTGCCTCAACTAGCTCTTTCAGTGTTCATTCCATATACCCACCACCCTCTGTATTGAAAAAGTTGCCCCTCAGAATCCTATTAATAAATCTTTGGAGTCCAAGTTCATAGCTCATTGAAGGTGGCAACACAATTAGGTACTAGCAATGTTACAACATTTTGATATTTAAAAAATCAAGTCTGCAATTTATCCCATCAGATAAAGCATAAAAAGAAGTTTAATTTGACACCTAATTCACTTTCATATCTTCAGTATTAAAAAAGTTATGGCCATTTTCATACTCTGAAATTAGCATCTTGTTCCCTATTGATTTTCCATTGACTTAACTCAAAAGTTGCGATTGAGAACAGTCAAAAGCCCATACTGTCTTAAAAATTAAGAGAACTGAATGAAATTTTCAGTTATTATAGATTGAAGCATTCTGAAACAAATATGAAACAATCTTACTTGGATGACCTGAAATTAAAGCATCTAATTAGTTAGTTACCTAATTGTAGCTAATTACAAAATTCAATTACTAGATCTAAACATCTGTCCATTTCTTAAGAAAAGGTTAACATTTTTAAATAGCCTAAGTGTCCAAATAACATTCACACAAGAATTCACAATATAACATGATTTTTAAATCTCATTGTCATGAATTTATAGGCCAAATGGAAAGAAATTAATGTTTAATTCTCATAAATTAATGGCCATTTAAATCATCTTGCGAGTGGGTATTTGTGGAACACGATCAATTGGAACATTGCGGATGCGGTGAATTTGAATCCCATATCGGCAGGAAAAACACTGCCGGTTCGTATGGGGCCAAAATTACATTTTCGCTAATTAAATTTGGATTAAAGTCATCCTAAGAAGCAAGTTTATATGTAAAATTAACGACTTGCATTATGTTTTGTCCCCTACGTGAGATCCATCCCATTGTAGGCATTGAGGGTGTTAGAAGTAGCTTTTTTAGTCGGAACAATTTTTCTGCATCAGCTAGCAGCCCAAGAAAACATATCTTGGCGAAAACGGCATTTTAATCCCCCCCCCCCCTCCCCCCCCCCTCCCTCCCCCTCAAAGGCGCCAAAGTCGCGCACATGGCCAGTGGCAGAACTGAAGCGCCGCTGAAGGTAAGTATTGTAACATCGCTATAGATAGGATAGTAAAGAAGGTATATGGTATGCTTAAGATACACAAAAATGCTGGAGAAACTCAGCGGGTGCAGCAGCATCTATGGAGCGAAGGAAATAGGCAACGTTTCGGGCCAAAACCCTTCTTCAGACTTGCCTTAATTTACTAGGTACGTTGAGAGAATGCTTGCCTTCATTTGCTAGGTGCGTTAAGTACAGGAGTCAGGAAGTCTAGATGCAGCGCCATAGGACTTTGTTTCGGCCGCAATTGGAATATTGCGTGCGGTTCTGGTTGTCCCATTACAGGAAGGATGTGGTATCTTTGGAAAGGGTGCAGAGGAGGTTTACCAAAATGCTGCCTGTATTAAAAAGTTTCAGCTACACAGGGAGGGTTGGATCGACTGATTGTTTTCTCTGAAACATCAGAGGTTGAGGGGCGACGATAGAAGTATATAAAATTATGAGAGGCATAGACAGGGTAGACAGTCAGAATTTTTTTTCCCCAGGACAGAAATATCCAATACTAGAAAGCATAGCTTTAAGGGGAGAGGGGAAAAGTTTAATGGAGATATGCGGGGCAAGTTTGTTTACGCAAGGGTTCCCTGTTAGGTAGATTGTTGGACAAAGACTAGAGATGGAAATAGATGGGAATCCAAAAGTAATATGTAGTTGCAAAGTCTAGGAAGTAAAGCTTCAAAAATAAAACTTCCCACCTGCAAGCAGTCTGAAGAAAGTCCCAACCCGAAACATCACCTAACCATTTTCTCCAGAGTTGCTGCCTACCCATGTCCTCCTCAGTCTCCTGGATGATCCTGAGGTTCTCCAACTGCTGCTCCAGTTCCCTATGAACTCGTCTTCCCATACATGCCTTACATGACTTAAATGAAAGGAAATTATTGACTTTAGCATGAAGACACAGAATATTTATTGCATTGTGTTTGCACCTGTTGCTGGGGACACACCTGGTAATGCAGATCATGTACTGTATAAAAATGAAGGATTGGAATGGCTACCTTCAGTCATCAAGATGGCAAAAATGTTGTTGATAATCTCCTTCAGCCAAAGAATTACAAGCCATTTATTTCAAATCCAATTGCTTCTTTTCAATTTACTTGGCCAGTTTACGCTGTGTGATATTCATCATTGCACCTATGGTGTCTCATGACTTAATCTTCCAATAGCTATTTCATCTGACCCTTTTTAATCATTTAATTCATTGTTCAACACTGTGAATATTGCAGTATATGTTTCATTGATTTTTGTTCCATCTCTAAACCCATTCTGTTTTAAAAAAATGTATAATTAATGTTCATGTACTCATCCAGCATATTTTTTCCAATTGTTTTACCACTAATGCTATGTTCATGGCTCCAGATCAGTATTGCCGAACCTCATTAGCAAGCAGTGCTATCTTCCCAGGACTATTAAATGTACAAACGTTAGAGCAATCCAGGTCATATAAGCTAAAATCAGCAAAATCCCCATGATTCACCGCCACCCTCACCCCATCTCCATTCTCTCGCTAAATATTAATCACACAAAGAGACAAGATATTTCTTCACATTGGATCACTAGTCTTTCATTGTCTGATATTTCAAATGACTAGAGAGCACACAAGGAGAAGCATTGAAAGTCATAATTGGTCCAACTTTCAAAGCTTGTACGGTTATCTTCCTGTTTTAACATTGTCAGTGTTTCCCCTGGTTATAACTCGTTGATACTTTAATTGCATTAAGCACATGAAATATAAATTTATAAGAGCTGTAAATTTTATTATGGCGGCACAGCGGTAGAGTTGCTGCCTTACAGCGCCTACAGCACCAGAACCTTTTTTTTAATCAAAAAAATGTATTCAATTATTAAAAATAATATTTACAATTCAATAAAATGAATCGGAACCCACCACCATAAAACAAGACAAACAAATCTACTAAATAAACTACTATATAACTATGTTACAATCCTTATTGAGGATCCATTCAACCTCCTGGCGCGCCCAGCGGTCCCCGAAATTCCCCAGGGTGCCCGTGGACAGCACACAGTCCGGGCATGGATGTAACCCCGGAAAAGGGGCAGGCAGCTGGCTCGGGAGAACCAGAGACACAGGAGGGCATGGTTTTCAGACTCCTATACCTTCTTCCCAGTGGCAGGAGTGAAATGAGAGCAGGGCCAGGGTGGTGTGGGTCCCTGATGATGCTGGCTGGCCTGATTGAAGCAATGTGACCTATAGATCCCTTCAATGCCGGGGAGGTGAGTACCCATGACTCCGGGCAGTGTCCATCACTTTTAGTAATCTCCTTCATTCCTGGGTATGCCAGATCCTGACGCAAGCCGTGAAGCAACCAGTTGATATGCTCCCCACTGTAAACCTGTAGACATTCAAAAGAATATTTGTCATTGACGAGCTTTCTTTAGGATTGCATCAATGGGTTGGGCCCAGGACAGATCTTCAGAGATATGCACACCCAGGAACTTGAAGTTGTTGACTCTCTCCATCATTAACCTTTTGGTGAAGCCAGGTTCGTGGATCCTCGGCTCCCCTCATCTAAAGTCAACAATCAGTTCCTTGAAGATAGACAAAAATGCTGAAGAAACTCAGCGGGTGAGGCAGCATCTATGGAGCGAAGGAAATAGGCAACCTATTTCCTACACTCCATAGATGCTGCCTCACCCGCTGAGTTTCTCCAGCATTTTTGTCTACCTTCGATTTTCCAACATCTGCAGTTCCTTCTTAAACAATCAGCTCCTTGATCTTGCTGACGTTGAGAACAAGGTTGTTGTTCTGGCACCATTCAATCAGACAATTGATCTCCCTCGCATACTCTGACAATACAATACAATTTATTTGTCATTTGGACCCCATTGAGGTCCAAACGAAATGTCGTTTCTGCAGCCATACATTACAAAACGAAAAAGACCCGAGACACAACACAATTTACACATACATCACATGCACTTACTCTCTCTCTCCCCCCTCTCTTTCTTCTCTCTCTCCCCCTCTATCTCCCCCCTGGCTTCCTCCTCTCTCTCCCTCTCTCTCCCCCATTTCTCACTCTCACCTCACTCTCCCCTGGCTCTCTCTCCCTTCTCTCTCTATCTCCTCTTTTTGCCCCCCCATCTCTCTCTCTTTCCCCCGTTTCTCTCTTTCCCCCTCTCCCTCTTCCCCCTCTCTCTTTTACCACCCCTCTCTCTTCCCCCTATCTCCCATTCTCTCCTACCCTCTCTTCCCTTTTTCCCCCCCTCTCTCTCTCTTCCCCTTCTCTCCACCTCACTCTCCCCCTACCTCTCTCTCCCCTCTCACCCCCCCATCCCTCTTCTCTCTCTCTCCATTCACTCCCTCTCTGTCTCTCCCCTCTCTCTCTCTCTCCCCACTGTCTCCCTGTCTCCTTCCTCTCTCTCTCTCTCTCTCTCTCTCTACCTCCCTTTGAGAGTCTGTCCCTTCGGCACAGAGACTTTCACGGCAGCGGCGCAACGCCTCCGACGCCCCCGTTGCTCTGGGACTTGCACTGTCCGGAGCGCTCCATGGCCAGAGCTGCAGCGAGCGACACGTCAGTCCCCCAAAATACTCGACTGCCTGGCAAACACTCGTCCGTCCCCGCTCCCCGCATCTGTTCCGGCCGCTGGTTCTGCTTCCATCCCTCCCGCAGCCCCGGCTCTCCAACACCCGTGGACCATGCAGTTTATTCGAGTTTTGAAATTTTCTTTGATGACAGAATTTCTCACCACAGAGCGTGAGAAATTTCTGATCAGTGTGAGGGCGTGAGAGTTTGCTTGAGGGCGTGATTCTCACGCTCAAAGCGTGAGAGTTGGTAGCCCTGTTCAAGTGCTCATATAATTGTTTTTTAAAATGTAGTGAGAGTACCTACCTCCACCAACTGCTCAGGCAGTGCATCCTAGCCTCTATTAACTACCCATATAACCATATAATCATATAACAATTACAGCACGGAAACAGGCCATCTCGACCCTTCTAGTCCGTGCCGAACACATAATCTCCCCTAGTCCCATATACCTGCGCTCAGACCATAACCCTCCATTCCCTTCCCATCCATATAACTATCCAATTTATTTTTAAATGATAAAAACGAACCTGCCTCCTCCACCACCTTCACTGGAAGCTCATTCCACACAGCCACCACTGTCTGAGTAAAGAAGTTCCCCCTCATGTTACCCCTAAACTTCAGTCCCTTAATTCTCATGTCATGTCCCCTTGTTTGAATCTTCCCTACTCTCAGTGGGAAAAGCTTATCCACGTCAACTCTGTCTATCCCTCTCATCATTTTAAAGACCTCTATCAAGTCCCCCCTTAACCTTCTGCACTCCAAAGAATAAAGCCCACTGGATGAAACAAGTTCATCTGTAAATTTCCAGCTAATGAATGCAAGTTATACCTACACCTTCTTATCCACCTTATCCTTATCCATTTGTGCTATTGCCTTCAGTAATCTGGAGACATATTCACCAGAACCTTTCACCTCATTGAATGGAAAAAAATCTATTTGTCGCCCTGGCAGTTCCAATAGTCGGCACCAAAGAGTCAATGGTTAACAAACCTTGAGAATGCTTTTTAAATAGAGTTCCCCATGACCTTATTTGCTCTGCATGCATGAAAAGAGTCTTAGGCTCATAGAGCTTTTCAGCATGGAACCAGGCCTTTTGGCTGAACTCATCTATGCTGACCAAAGTACCTTACTGAGCTAGTCCCACCTAATTGTGCCTGGACAATATCCATCCAAACCATTCCTCCCCATGCACGTACTTTTAATTGTGAAAATATGGCTCAATATGCCAGGACAGACTGGACCTTGAATGCTGACAATGATAACTGACCTATCTGGCAGTGTGCATTAATGTTACAATGTGTGTGAAATGTGCAGCAACATATTGATGGGAAACCACAACTTAAATTGTGAAACTGTTGGGACACCTGTTTTAAAAATATATAAATCTCTTAACAATTGTCTAAGTAAATGAACCTATTTCTTCTTTGATTAGTTGTAATCTCACTTTGATTAGGATATAATTAATAATTAGTTTTAATTGTTTCATTACTAATTTTGCAATGGATGTCAGTAAATGCTTAATATAGTAACATCAACACATTGCACCCTGCCTCCTTGGATAACAGTATAAAGTGCATTGAGCACAAAAAGCAGGGGATGAATTTATAGGAAAGTGCCTTTCCTGAAGCTTCTCAGTTGGTCTTCATCTTGTGAGACTGAAAGAAAATATTTTTTTCAGTGTGTCAAGATGCATCAAACTCCCCATCAGCTCATAGCAAAAACACTAGGATCGATATCCCACCAAGAATATTCACAAAACGAACCAGATGAATCCTTAACCCTTCACCGTAAAACTTTATTGAAGAACGATCTGGTGATTGCCATCCAGTTTATTAAGTCAATGCTCAAATAATGTAGTTTACCTAATTGCTTTACAAAGTTTGGATAATATTAGCCTTTACACTGCCATCCTGTATGCAGATGAATTAATGAATTGACTGAATTAACCTTCACTTGCCAATTAACAATGATGAAGTTCAGCAATAAAGCCTTGTACAGACAATGCTTGTGAACCTGGGATCATAGTTAACAATACTCATAATAAACACTAAATAGGCAGATGACTAGCAGTTAATGATGAATTGATGTCATGGATCAAATGGCAATCTAACGTATCTGCAATTCAGTCATTTTCAGCTACTGCTTATACATTTACATTTGAGATAGGTGGCAGAGGGAAAGAAAATAAGGCCAGGATTCTTTAGATGACTAACAAATTTGACAAGTCAGATTATTGAATGCAAACATCAAATTACTGGGCAGAAAAACAGCAATTGTTCCACTCAGACTGCCCCAAAGAATGCCGGCCAGAAGGTTATGAATTATTGACTAAAGGCTAAGTGCTTGTAAAATGAAATGCTGTGAGGCTGAAAGACAGCAGTCTCTATGTGTCAGAGATGCATTTTTCTCCCGTTCCTGTTGTTTCTACTGCACGGGCAATTTGTAAAATTCATTAAAAATAAGTAGAACTAAAATGAGGACTCAGAGCTAAGGACTGAAATGGTGTCTTTTTCTGCCTCGATTTCCAAAGTAACCCCCTCAAGTCTACTGGCCAATTTAAGTGATACATGTTAGAGGAAGGTATATTGTAAGCTGTCAATGATCTCGTGCAGCCCTGCTGAAATTCCTCAGCATCAGTGGACCCCAGATATTCAGGTGACTTGACTTTGTGTTGACCTCCTTCACGTTTGGAGAAGAGCACGAGAGTTTTCCAAACCACTTATATCAAAGCTTATCGAGTATTTTTTCCCAGTGCTGCTTGTAGTGTAGGAACTTGCTGTTTGCAGATTAGAGCAATGACTGAATTTTAGAGGACTGTCGTCCTTTAAGCTTCCTGCCATCTGGGAAAAAAGGAAGGCTTGAGGTAGATCAGCCATGATCTTATGATGGGGCAGTCATGAGAGGTCAAGTTGCCTGCTCCTATTTTCCTGCGTGTTCTGGTGTGAATGCGACATGATCAGTCAGTGTAGTCGGGGACAGCCCAACACCCAAGTGGCAAATCTATCCATAGTAACTACAGGTCTGTTCCTGGCTTGCCTGCACGCTATTGGCCTGAGCTCTCTTATGGCTCCTGATGGGTATCGTCCAGTATCGAAGATGGACACAAAATGCTGGAGTAACTCCGTGGGTCAGGCAGCATCGTTGGAGAGAAGGAATATGTGACGTTTCGGGTCAGAACTCTTCTTCAGACTCATTGGCTGTGGTAGCAAGTCTGGGCTAAACCGTGGTTGCACAGTCAGAGAACAATTGGAATCACAGAGGGGAGCAGTAAGAGAGGGTGTTGCAGAACTCCCGTCAAAGAGCAGAGGATAACATCTTCAAAGTAGGCATACCTTGAGGGCCTTTCACAGTGGAGCAGGCAACATTTGTAAGAAGGAATTGCAGACACAAAATGCTGGAGTGACCCAGCAGGTCAGGCAGCATCTCTGGGGAGAAGGAATAGGTGATGATTTGGGTTGGAACCGTTCTTCAGACTCTGGTAATTTAGTCAGGTATTGAATTATACAAAGATTATTTATTCTTTCTAACTCAACTTATTTTCCTTGTTCCACTGAAGGGCAGCGGTAGAGTTAGTGCCTTAGACCCGTGTTCGATCCTGACTACGGGTGCTGTCTATATGGACTTAGTACGTGCTGCCTGTGACCGCGTGGGTTTCCTCCAGGTGCTCTGGTTTCCTCCCACACTCCAAAGATGCACAGGTTTGTAGGTTAATTGGCTTCAGTAAAATTTTGTAAATTGACACACACTCGCGTGTAGGACAGTGTTAGCATGTGCGGTGATCGCTGGTCACCACGGGCTCGGTGGGCCGAAGGGCCTGTTTCCATGCTGTGTCTCTAAAGTCTAAAGAAGGTGGCAAGGTTATCACATTGCAGCCTGCATTCGACCTGCATTTGGTGCTTTTGATAATGTCACGGAAAGCAGAGTGGAGAGGCTGGAGAAGTTTACATGTTATGAGCCTTGTCTTGGCTCAGTGGCAGCACTGTCTGTAGTGAGGACAAGACATTGCGTGATTAGTTTTATTAGCAGCACTGAGGATAGATGAAAGCAAGAAAGTGCAGATGGTATATTTGGCACTTGAGAGGAACAGGAAAATACTTTTGCACATCCCAATCTGTAATACACTGTAAGGCTCACTAGGCTTGTCACTTAATGGGATGTCATATATACCAAAGGATTTTGGAGATAAGTGTAAATGCTAATAGGAGCAGTTTAAATATGGGTTTACCAGATTACAGTAATAGTGTTGATTTGTATTTTCCCAGTTAATCAAATATAAATAATAGATTTGATCGCAGGAGTAGCTGAAAGATAGTCAATTAATTCAATAATCACTGCAGCCTCATTAGCTGTGGCAGCAAATTACAGCAATCACCTAATCGTGCTGTTGGCTTTCTAACCACTATCCATCTTGTGTTGTAAAAATGCAAATCCGCACTCGGAGGTGCCATGAGGATTTTCTGGTGTCTCTCCCTGAAGTCTAGTGACTCCAATGGTGCCTTTGGTCTGTTACCATTCTGGGAGTGATTTGAGCTTTTGGCAAAAGGAAATTAAACTTTCATGATCCACCCTGTACTGGAAAGGATTGACATGTACACACCATTTTCAAGAGGTAACTGGACTTTGTTTTTAACAGTGGTTTTAAGCTCTAAGGGCCTGTCCCACGAGAACGCGACTGCATGCAGCAAGCGCCACCTAGCGTGGTCGCTTGAGCCGTACGGCCTCGCGGGGCCAGTCCCACTTCGATCGCCGGAGCCGTATGGAGTTGTGCGGAGCTGGTCCCGACATGGCGCGGGGCTCCGAAAAACTTACACTGTTCAAAAATTCCGCGCGGCAACGGCCTGCTGGCCCGCAGCCTCATTGAGGCCGTACGCAGCGTCTCGACACCGTACGCAGCGTCTCGACGGCGTACGCCTAGTGCGAACTTCCCGTGGACTTCGCTCGAACTTCACGTCAACTCGTACAGGATCACTCGACCTCCGTGCGGCCCCCGCTTCCGGTTTGGTCGCGCTCGCCGCATGCAGCCGCATGCTCGTGGGACAGGCCCTTTAGACTTTAGCCTTTTATACTTTAGAAATAGAGCGTGGAAACAGGCCCTTCGGCCCATTGAGTCTGTGCTGACCAGCGATCCCTGCACATTAGCACTATCCTACACACTAGGAATAATTTACAATTTACAGAAGACAAATAACCTACAAACCTGCATGACTTTGGAGTGTTGGAGGAAACCAGAGCGCCCATGAGGTCACAGAGAACGTGCAGAGTCCGTGCTGGCAGTACCTGTGGTCAGAATTTAACCTGGGTCTCTGAATGATGCTGTAAGGCTGCAAATCTACTGTTTAATTTAATTTAGAGATACAGCGCGGAAACAGGCTCTTTGGCCAACTGACCAGCGATCCCTGCACACCAACACTATCCTACACACACTAGGGACAATTTACCAAACCAATTAGCCTACAGACCTGTGAGTCTTTGGAGTGTGGGAGGGAACCAGAGCACCCGGAGAAAACCTATGAAGGTAATGGGGAAAACACACAAACTCCATACAGACCGCAACTATAGTCAGGATGGAATCTGGGTCTCTGGCGCTGTAAGGCAGCAACGCTACTGCTGCACCATTGTACTGCTCCTAAACTGTTAAATCCATAAATATCAGATTTTAGTTAAAAGATGTCTAATTAAACCACCATTAAAATATATGAAATATATTTCAAATATATATGAAACAATATGATAGAACTTTATTGATCCCAGGAGGGAAATTGATCTGCCAACAGTCATAAAAACACAAAAACATAAAATACATGAAACCACCATGAAAATACCACACTTTTATATTAAATTCACATTAATCACCATTCACTGGTGTCAGCACTACTAAGTTAAGAATGGAAATAATTGTCTCCTAATTGCTAACATGTGATCCCAGTCAAATAGTGTACCAACGTGAATGCTTACCGACGTGAATGTTTGGAGACAGAATATTTTCAGAAATAGGCTTATTCCATTTAACAATCACATATGCTGCTAAGATTATGTGGGAACGTGCTCCAAGTCTAATCATTGTGATGAAAGGATTGTGGGTCATCAACAGAAGAAGTTGGAAGAACAATCATTTTCCATCTGGTGTATCTGAATTCAAAGAAAGGATTATTGAGAGATGGTTAAATTTAGTCCACTGACAATGTTAAAGTGCTCCATTTGAACTCTATACCTGGAAGGATAATCCTAACGGCCTCTGAAAATGAGCTCAGGGGTTTGCTGGATTTCACACATCAGCCACCAATTAAGTTGCTGACATTGTGCACAGCGTAGATAATACAGAGATGGGATCTGCTCAAGAGGAGACGTCAGTCACACAGTCTGCAGCAAGGATAGGTGTAGAGGGCATCTGTGGCGTCAGCTTGCTGGAGGACAAGGATACATGTGAGTTCTACGACTCAGGACAAGGATAAGAACATCCAAGAAACAGGTTACAGAAGGTGGGGTGCTTAATGAAATGCTGGGTATATTCACGGACCTGCCCAGATCTGTGTGCAACATTCAGGAGCTTGGAGTACTCTTGGCACATGAATAACAAAAAAAATGTGGACATTTTGTCCACAATTGGTCCACAAATGGTGGACATCCCGGTCCATCACGGATACTGATCTCCCGCCATCGAAGAGACCAATAGGAGGCACTGCCTTAACTAGGGGACTTAGAATGATGGTGACTAGCAAAAGGACCAGAAACACACTGGGATTTTGTGTCAGGCAGTGAGGTCATAAGTCATAAGTCACAAGTGGTTGGAGCAGAATTAGGCCATTTGTCTACAAGTCTATTCCGCCATTCAATCATGGCTGATCTATCTCTCCCTCCTCATCCCATTCTCCTGCCTTCTCCCCATAACCTCTGACACCTGTACTAATCAAGAATCTATCAATCTCTGGCTTAAAAATATCCACTGACTTGTCCTCCACAGCCTTCTGTGGCAAAGAATTCCACAGCTTCACCACCCTCTGACTAAAGAAATGTCTCCTCATCTCCTATCTAAAAGAACGTTCCGAGGCTATGACCTCAGGTCCTGGACTCTCCCACTAGTGGGAACATCCTCTCTACATGCAATCTATCCAAGCCTTTCACTATTCTGTATGTTTCAATGAGGTAAACCCTCATTCTTCTAAACTCCAGCAAGCACAGACCCTGTACCGACAAATGCTCATCATAGGTTAACCTATGTGGTTAGGATCTAGAATTGCACTGTTAAGAATATTAGTTGAAGCAGATTCAACTGTTGAATTCAGAAAGGAGCTGGATAGATATCTGAAGTGAAGGAAGGGGGGAAGGGCTGGGAGTAGCTGGATTGCTCTTATATTGAGCTGTTAGGGTTTTATTCTTTGGACCTCACTTTGACTTATGACCTCACTGCCTAACAAGTTAGGGCTTTATTCTTTGGAGCGCAGAAGGTTAAGGGGGGACTTGATAGAGGTTTTTAAAATGATGAGAGGGATAGACAGAGTTGACGTGGAAAAGCTTTTCCCACTGAGAGTAGGGAAGATTCAAACAAGGGGACATGACATGAGAATTAAGGGACTGAAGTTTAGGGGTAACATGAGGGGGAACTTCTTTACTCAGAGAGTGGTAGCTGTGTGGAATGAGCTTCCAGTGAAGGTGGTGGAGGCAGGTTCGTTTTTATCATTTAAACATAAATTGGATAGTTATATGGATGGGAAGGGAATGATTGTGTGTGTGCCAGTGTGGCATGAGTGTGTGCACACAGAGCTTGTAGCCATGTCATGTGCAGCCTATGGTTTTCCCTGTTAGCTCATTGCTATGTGCTACAGAGGATGGCGGCAGCACAAAGGCTGCCACTGGAACAGAGGCTTGCCCAACACCCATGCAAACACAGCAACGGGTGAGTGAGAGGATGGAATTACATCTATTCGAGCAGGGTGAAGGTTTGACTCGAAGAATCCACAGAGTGGGCTACATGAAAAAGAAGCAGCTACAAAAAGAAGCTGAGTGTGCCATGAATAAAAGATATCATCACAGTTACCGAATGATTGAAGGGTGTTGTCAGTGCTTCGCAGAGAGAAGGTGAGCAGATAGCAAAAAAAATGATAGATGATGATGGACCCTTAAGTGATACAATGATGGTTTTGCCCACTTCAATATTTATTGATACAAATAAAAATGCATCACAGACTGTATGAACAGAAATTTCACCATTAAGGATGATGGAAGTAAATCAAATGGAGCATCATTTGCATAAGTTTAGAAATAAATTTGGGGAAGTGATGTAAATCACCTTCAATTATGTCACATTATCTCTGCGGCTAGCAGGTACTCTTACAATAAAAGAAAGTAACAAAAGTTTCTTATAATGCACAACTTGTTTTCACCAATTTGTCTCACTACTTTTAAA
Organism: Leucoraja erinaceus; assembly: GCF_028641065.1. Taxonomy (NCBI): domain Eukaryota; kingdom Metazoa; phylum Chordata; class Chondrichthyes; order Rajiformes; family Rajidae; genus Leucoraja; species Leucoraja erinaceus. Next base: position 20,100,726 of record NC_073377.1, read on the forward strand.
TTTAAAAATTGTGCACATTTTAATTCTTAGGTTCCTATTCAATCCCTATCTGGAAAACCGTAAGTTTCAAAGGTGCGCAGTGATTCATGTTGAATAGTTCAATGCCAGGAGCAGTCATTTGCAAGATTGCCTTCCTCAAGTTAATTTTCTATAGACTAGAATATCAACAGCAGTTGAATGCTGAACTTTGTACATGTTACATTTCTTCATCTGCTATATTAAATGCAGACTTTAACTAATTAATTACAAAACAATTACAGCTAAAGTAATGGGCTTGATTTTGGAGAAAATAGGTCTAACAGTGATTAAAGTCAGAACGGAAGATTCACAGGAGGGATCTCAGAAATAGACCATTTTATTTGATTCATTAGCAGCATGGGAAACTGCAGATGCTGGAATGTTGAGCTAAACACAAAGTGCTGGAGGAACTCAATGGGTCAGGCAACATCTGTGCAGAAATTTTACAGGCTATATTTTAGTTTGCGACCCTTCTTCAGACTATTAGTAGGTGGGGGGGAAGGGGGCGGGGGGGGTGGTGGCTGGGAAATAGGTGAGGGGAGTGGGGGGAGGACAAAACCTGGAATTTCTTGATTTATCCTGTTTCTAAATCTGGGTACTGCTAGCTGGACCAACATTTATTGTTGATCCCTAATTGTCCTTGAACTGAGTGTGTTGCTAGGCTTTTTATCAAAATTATTGTGGATCTGCAACCACTTCAAGGAAATAACCTGATGGGCAGTAGTGAATCATTTGGCTTTGACACTAGCTCAACAGTTGTTTGGCCATCTTTACAAGTCACAATTTAAATAACAAGTCAGATTATTAATTGAGAAAGTTCCACAGTTGGCAGGAGTTGAATTTTAATTCGCATCAGTGCATTATTAGTCCAAGCTTCCGTGCTTCGCAATGCTGGCAATTTAATCATTGCACATCCTCCATAAAGCTGGTGCTGAATGAGATGAGACATCCGAGACCATAATTGTGTCTGCGCAGTTAAAAGCAGGTAAAGGGCCATTGCTTGAAAAGGCACGGCGGTGGTGGAGTTTCCACGGCAAACTCTCGTTGTGCCTGAGGCTCAGATCAGAGCAGTTATTAGGCTCCAGGGCACTGCTCAATGTGTCAGGTGGGGAAGATGAGGATGGGTATTGGAGGCTGCGGGTAGGGTTGCCAATTGTCCCATATTAGCCGGGACATCTCGTATATTGGGCTAAATTGGTTTGTCCCGTAAGGGACCTCCCTTGTCCTATATTTGCCTCGGGTCGAGGGAACTGTCGGGTTGGAGTACCGCGTCCGAACCTGACTCACTCTTCCCGAAGTAGTGCAGCCCATGGAGTGCAGCAGCAGCTCCTCGCCCTTGAGCCCGTGGGCCGGCCGCCTGGCGAGCTGTTCGACCGTCAGACCTTTGCTTACCGACGACACCCCTCTTTCTCATGGCCGATCATCGGTTCATGAGTTGGATGGGGTGCCGGAACTTTGAGCGCGACGTCACCTGGGCAAAAACTCCTCAGCTGGCCTGCCGGCTGGGCTTTGTGTGCAGTCCAGCACCCGGGCCAATTCATCATTAACCCAGCCACGGCCGAGTCGGTCAACGAATTGCCGTCGGGAATTTGTCCCTTATTTTGACCTTTTGTCCCTTAGTTGGGAATGAGAAAGTTGGCAACCCTAGCTGCGGGTTAGTTAAAATTATGAACCTACCTGAACCTACCGACCTACCATATTCCTGAACTTACTCTGGGGTTGTCTCCTTGTGAGCCCCTTGAAAGATTGTTGCTGCAGGGTTAAACCACATAGATCTACTGCGTGCGACCTGGGATGGTCACTTTGCAACCCAGCGGAACCAGGTTTTACACTGTGGAGCAGTATTAGCTCCTCTACGGTTGATGTGATGATTGCATCAGAGTTACAAGTTCGCGTGTGATTGGAAATAATTGAATTTCTAGGGTGGAGTAAAAAATGCAATTGAATTTTTACGTCTTGGTGCTACTATTGCTTTCTGCACTTGCTGTAATATTTGGCTGTAGAACCAACATGTCAGTATAGCTTCGAAGGTAGACAAAAATGCTTGAGAAACCCAGCGGGTGAGGCAGCATCTATGGAGCGAAAGAATAGGCAACGTTTCAACTGTCAGTATAACTTCAGTTAATTCAACTGGAGATTTGGAAATGGGGTTGCTTAGCCAGTATTATTGATTGCCTTATTTGATATGGTCAACAGCAGACTAGTTGAATACACATCAGAGCGATATATTTAGGGAAAGGTTGGCTCGGAGACACCTTTTATTTAACGGTCCCAAGAATGTTGATGGAATGGCAAGGCCATTGTGTGCAGTACAATATTATGGCAAAGGGAAGAAGAATTGAAGATTTAGATTCGTCGACAATGATTGCTTGTGTTTTTCTAATTGAATCTAAGACAATGAAGGTGAGAGTCTGCAAATGAAGAAGCAGATAAATAAATATTTAGGGTTACACAGAAAAGCTGGAGAAACTCAGCGGGTGCAGCAGCATCTATGGAGCGAAGGAAATAGGCAACGTTTCGGGCCGAAACCCTTCTTCAGACTGATCGGGGGTGGGGGTGGGTGGGGACAAGAAAGGGAAAAGGAGGAGTAGCCAGAAGGCTGGAGGGTGGGAGGAGACAGCAGGGGAGCTGAGGAAGGGGAGGAGACAGCAAGGACTAACAAAATTGGGAGAATTCGATGTTCATGCCCCCGGGGTGCAGACTCCCCAAACGGAATATGAGGTGCTGTTCCTCCAATTTCCGGTGCTGCTGCTCGCTGTGGCCATGGAGGAGACCCAGGACAGAGAGGTCGGAGGCGGAGTGGGAGGGGGAATTGAAGTGCTGAGCCACCAGGAGGTCAGCTTGGTTATTGCGGACCGAGCGGAGGTGTTCGGCGAAACGATCGCCCAACCTCCGCTTGGTCTCACCGATATAGATCTGCTGACATCTAGAGCAGCGGACGCAATAGATGAGGTTGGAAGAGATGCAGGTAAACCTCTGTCGCACCTGGAACGATTGCTTGGGTCAATATATATTTAGTTCCCCTTGTCACTAATTGAGATCTTACATCCAATTATCAGTCTGTATTGCTTTTACTTCTCTTGCCTCTGTTAGTTTATTTTTGCCTCTTTCTGCTCTTCTACATTGTTGAGCCCATGAAAATAGAAATGTTTGTTTGTACCAAAATATATGTATTATCTTTCTGCTACATTTTACTATATTATAATGCTGCCTATGACATCTTCCATCATTTTGGCAGCATATTAACCAGGCAATAATTAACAGGATATTCCTGGGCAATTTCCCACTTTTGTTCAATGATGGGTGTTAGTTTTATTTTAGTTTAGTCAAGAGATACTAGATGGAAACAGGCCCTTCAGCCCACCGAGTCCATGCCAACCATCGATCACCTTCCCACGCTGTCTCTATTTTATCCCACTTTCGCTTCCATTCTCTGCACACCAGGGGTACTTTACAGAGGTGATTAATAGTGACTCACCTACACCAACTTAAGAATGGTTATAAATGGTTTATAAATCTACGGCATTCCACAAAGCCACAACCTTTCAATAAACATAAAAAATATCCATGGGCTGATCTCGTCCATAATTTAGATGATCTGATGAAAGTCATTGTACTGAAATGCTACATTTGTTTGTCAGCTGACCCACAGATGCTGTCTGACCTTCTGAATATTTTCCATCCAGTGATATTTATTAATTCAGTATCTGCAGCGTTTTGCTTTTGCACTCTTTCAGTTCCATGATCAATTTTACTGCTGTTATCTACATTACTAAAAGTCTGATCTTAACCGCATTTGGCTCGCTGTGCTGCGATTTCTGAGAGAACGCCACCACCTATGGCCGTCATTTTTCGCCACCTCGCTCAGAGCCCCTCTCCCCCTTCCGGGACCGGAGGATTATTCCCATCGATGAAAAATCAGAGAGATATTAATGATTTTAAATAATTTGCCATTCTCTCTGCTGCCCCTGCTGGAGGGAGGGGGAGGGACTATAAAACCAGGAAGTGTGGTGCCTCACTCAGTTTCTGCAAGATGGAGGAAGCCAGAGGATCATGTCTCTCTGAGCTCTGAATAACACTGAACATTTGTCTACTCAACTGTGAGTGCCCTTAATGTGGGTTGAACATGAAAATATGGTTGGTTTGAAGTAAAAATGAACTGCAAAATGGTTGTTTGGGTTGAAGTAAAATGCACTGCAAATGGTTGTTTGGGTTGAAGTAATTGGTGGAGAGATGGAATTGGTGGAGAGGTGGAATATTGCGTCAGGGGACCAGTCCTCCCAGCGGGTCCCACTTAGTCTAGTAAGTGAATATTACTTAAGCATAAGCAAAGAAAAGGACCATTGAGTTTGGTGTCATTTTCTGTTGCTGGTGTGAAGATAAGGCCCACATAATGACCAACTGTTGTGACCTCTACATACACTGCCCTATTATTTGATTCCTTGGACTGGCTTAATCGGTTGGGTAGATTTTTCTTATTCTGCTTTCTTGAGCGGAGTAGACAAGGTCCACTAATAGAAAACTCTGCCTGGGGCGAAATAACTAATAAACTGTTTTGCAACCCTGCTGTTTACAGGTGGCATTATTATTGTATTTGATGGTATCACTGAACATTGCTGCTGGTTTCATAAATGGAAGGGAGATTTGCAATTTTCAGAGACACTTCTCTTGGCAAATAATTCTCAGTATTTGGCACTCAACAAGTATGGATGTATTTTGTACTGAAAAAATAGAATTCCATTTACTTCAATGAAACTGAATTTCAGAAGTGGTGAACAATATGCAGCCAATCTTACATTACATGCATGTGGTGTAAAACAAAAGGACACAAAAGGACCTGTTGGAGTAACTCAGCAGGTCAGGCAGCATCTCTGAAGAATATGGTGCTGTTTAGGATGGTGATCCTTCCTTCAGGCTGAGACTTTAGAATATCTATGTTGTCTAGAGATGCTGCTGACCTGTTGAATTACACCAGCACTTTGTGTATTATCTAGCATCTGCATTTCTTTGTTTCTACATCTGGGCTGAGATGTAGATGGACAATATCAACAATGGCTTTGCCACAACTTAACCAATTACAAAATGGTCATGTCCCTTCTGCTGTGACAAAATAACGAAAGGCATTGCAGAGATGCACAATCAAACAAAATTCAGAGAGCAATTAACAGTGAATTATAGAATTGGGACAAACGACAAAAAGGCAGATTGTAAACAGCATCTTAGAGAAGAGCAAGGTCGAGGAGATTTATGAGAATGATCCCAGAGATGATTGGGTTAGTATGTGAGGAGCGTTTGATGGCTCTGGATCTGTGCTCACTGGAGTTTTGAAGGATGAGGGGAATCTCATCAAAGCCTGGATAAAGAAAAGCCCAGATAGAGTGGACCTGGAGAGGATGTCTCCTGTAATAGAGTCTAGAACCAGAGGGCAGAGCCTCAGAATGAAAGGATGTACCTTAAAAATTGAGATAAGGAGAATTTATTTAACCAGAGGGTGGTGATGAATCCACGCAATTCATTGCCACAGCCGGCTGAGGAGGCCAAGGCATTGGATATTTTAAAAGTGCATATTGGTTGGTTGTTGATTAGGAAAGACATCAAAAGTTACAGGGAGAATGGGTTTGAGAGAGAAAAATAGATCAGCCATGACTGAATGTCAGAGTAGACTCAGTGGGTCGAATGACTTAATTCTGCTTCCATGTCTAATGGCTTACGGTCTAAAAAGCAGCAAGAAGATTTAGGAAGGTAATTACAAAGCTTTCCTCCCAGAAGAAAACATTTTCCTCACAAAACCAGTTCCTCACTGCAGGGTGGCCAAATTCTCAACTGCATTCATGTTCATAAGTGAAAGGAGCAGATCTAGGCCATTCGGCCCATCAAGTCTATTCTGCCATTCAATCGTTACTGATCTATCTGTTCCTCCTAATCCCAATCTCCTGCCTTTTCCCCACACCCCCTGACACCCACACTAATCAAGAATCTATATCTCTGTCTTAAAAATATCCATTGACTTGGCCTCCACATTGTGGTTCAACCTATAGAATTGGTCAAATTTGGTTTTAAAATACTCCTTTTTGGATCCTTGGAAAGTTTCATTAGGTTGGAGGAATTTGAAAAATGCAGATTATTCTTGTCAGAGCTGTTGCCATGGTGGATCAGTGAGCAGAGAGATGATGGCCATTTGGGAATGAGTCAGGAGGCAGCGTGCATCTGAGTTTTGAATAAGCTCAATTTTATGTCAGTATGCTGAAGTTATTACTAAGATAAATTGGGCACTGGGGTATGTCTCAAGGATTTGGATTAAAGTCAGAACAAATTATGCTGGCATTTATGAATCAGTGGTGAGTTTGTATCTGAGCCCGGGCACGCAATTTAAAAACATATATTTTCGTATCAAGTTGGCTCATAAAGGATATTGATGAATTGTAAATGGTCTGGAGAAGCAAAGTCAGGATAGTTCAAGTTTTAGGAGACAAAGTTTAAGAAGAAGTGCTGAACTTTTTCTTGAAGCCGTACGTAATCAAGCAATGCCAGTACAGCAGCAACATGAGGAAGGCTCCTCATTCTGTGCCTGCATTTGATGTGGAAAGAGCTGTTTGTTTCATATCTTGTTTGATTTGTTTTAATAAACTGCTCAGCCAAGTTACTTTAACATATTAATGTTCATACAATTAATCATGATCTAAAGGTATCCTAAATGTCACAATATTATTCATGGGGCTATGTTGTGAATATAATCTCTGGTATTTGGGAAGAATGGGCGAACTGCTGAAACCTGCTATGGGTTTTACCCGATATATTAGGTAAAGCCATTGAGTCATAGAGCATGGAAATAGGTCCTTCGGCCAAACTCTTTTATGCTGACCAAGATGCCACATCTAAGCTAGTTCCGTTTCCTGGCATTTTGCCCATATACCTCGAAACCTTTCCTCTCATTTTCTCCATATTCCTCGAAACCTTTCCTCTCCATGTTTCTATCCAAATGTCATTTAAATGCTGCAAAAGTTAGTTTAGAGATACAGTGCGGAAACAAACCCTACAGTCCACCAACTCTGCGCTGACCAGCGATCCCCGAAAACTAACACCATGCTACACTCTAGGGACAATTTACAGTTTTTACCAAAGCCAATCAACCTACAAATCTGTACAAATCTTTGGAATGTGGGAGGAAACCGGAGCACCCGGAGAAAACATACGCAGTCACAGGGAGAATGTGCAAACTCTGTAGTCAGGATCGAACCCAGGCCTCTGGCACCATAAGGCAGCAACTCCACCATTGCGCCACTGTGCCACCCCCGCTACCACCATGCTGTTATAGTACCTGACTCAACTATCTCTTCTGGCGGCTTGTTCCATGCACGCACCATCATCTGAGTGAAAAAGTTGCCCCTCAGCTTTATTTTAAATCTTTCCCCTCCCACTATAAACCTATGTCCTTCAGTCCCCTACCCTCAGTATATTGTTTTTATGAATCACCACCACCGTGGAACTGCATGAATCACAGTTATACAGCTTGAAACAGATCATTCAGCTCATTACACCCATGCCAGCCCATGTATATTAACTGAACTTGGTCTGTAGTGTGTTATGCCTGAATGATTTGAGTGCTGATCTATAGACTTAAACGTTGTGAGATTCTCTGCCTCCACTATGTCAACAGGCACAAACAATAAAAACTAGACCCAACTATTGTTTATACAAGCAAGGTGCATTTATTTTTATTGATTTAAACATAAATTTGCTCCAGTAAGGATATATTAAAAATAAGGATTCACACTGCTAAATCATCCAGCAATATTAACCAATGCCGTTCATCAGGATTATATACAGTCATGGATATTTATTGGTGGGCTATCACACACATCCAGTGTATAAACCGATGCGAATTGAGGCTTAATGGTCAACAAGAGGTGAACTAACAGGACAACTCTTTCTTTAACCTTGGGATGCAAGGAGTTGCAGATGCTTGAATCTTGAGCAAAACAGAAAGTACTGGAGGCACTCAGTGAGTCAGGCAGCATCTGTGGTAAGAATGGACAGTTGTTGTTTTGTGTTGGGACTCATACCTGCGCTTCCATCCATATTGCTCCGAATGGTGATCCATTTCACTCCACCTCCTCTTTCCTTAGCCTTTGTCAGATGTCGGAGGTTATTGGGAGAAGGCAGGAGAATGGGGTTAGGAGGGAGAGATAAATCAGCCATGATTGAATGGTGGAGTAGACTTGATGGGCCAAATGGCCTAATTCTACTATCACTTGGTGATAGTAGAATTGGCGGTGGAAGTGGCGGCGCTGTTGAACAGCTGCGGCTTGCCTGCAGTCCGTCTGTTTTTACTTTTTTGTTGGTGTTTTTTTGTCTTGTTTAGTTAAATTTTTGGTTATTAGGTTGTATTATGTGTGGGGGGGGGGCTGAAATATGGTTTTCTGTCTCTCCCTTCGGGGGAATGCGACTCTTTCTGTCGTATCCCCCCTTCTCTGCCTCTGTCTGCGCTGAGGCCTAATGGCGGAGCTGGCGGCCTCCAACCTGCGACCGACCTCGAGGCTCCGGAGGCAGAGCCAGCCAGGACTTACCAACGCGAGGCTGGCCGTCTTCGAGCTGTGGCGGCGTTCGGGCGCTCCGGTGGCAGCGGCACGACTCGGGGCTGGGACGGCGCTCCGGTGAGGGCGGCCAGGCGCGGGGCTGAGGCGATGCTCCGGTGGCTGAGGCGGCCCGGCGCAGGGCTGAGACAGTGCTCTGGTAGCTGAGGCGGCGTTCTGGCGGCGGCGACCTGAACTGGGGCTTGGCCGCGGGCCAATGGACGGCATCGTCGGGAGCTCACAGGTCACAGGCTGGTGCCTGTTTTCCAGAGCTCCCGCGGCAACAGCTGCGTCCGCTGGACTGGAGGGCGGCAGCTTCGACCACCCCGGGCCGCGGAGCTTGAACCGGCCCATTCGCGGAGCTCGGTTGAGCCGCGGGACTGACCACCACCCGGTGGGGTAACAACATATCGCCTCAGCACAGAGGGAGAATGAGGAGGGAAAAGACAGTAACCCTAAGATTTTGCCTCCATCGCAGTGAGGAGGTGCCTAGTGAACTCACTGTGGTGGATGTTAATTTGTGTTTATTGTGTGTTTTGTTGTTTATTATTATATGTATGGCTCCAGGCAACGACATTTCGTTCAGACCGAAAGGTCTGAATGACAAATAAAGGATCTAAGTCTAAGTCTAAGTCTTATGGTCCTATGATCTTTCTGATTTACCCCACCCATTCACCCCCTCATCTATATCTACCTGTCACTTGCTCGGCTTCGTCCCGCCCCCACTTCTCTTCCAGCTTTCTCCTCTTTATTCTATTAATCCGCTGAGGGGTCACGACCCAAAATGTTGCCTGACCATTCCCTTCACAAATGCTGCCTGACCTGCTGAGTTCCTGCAACACTTTGCTTTTGCCCTTTCTTTAACGTCCTCTCTTTGTATCGCAGAGACCATTGAATATTGTTATTCAACACAGACTTTGTTGACTGTGTGGAGTGTGTATGTTCCTCCCACAACCACACAGGTTTTCAGACCCATGTAAATGGCATGCTGTGATTTAATGGGCTGATCGGTGTCCAGATTGACTTTGGACATCGCATCCGAACATCCAATGTACCGATGTACACTGTAGATCCCGCACGGTGTATGTGGGTGGCAGGAATGTGGATGACCTCATGTGATTCTACAGGCTACTGGTAATAAGTGAAGCAGTAGGACTTCTGAGAATGCTCTGAGAGCCAACCATGACCCGATGGGCAGAATGATCTTCTGCATCATGCGAGTGGAACTGAGTGAAATCGTGTACTCGGATTATTTCATTTGAAACAAGAAAGAATTAAAACCAATTAAACAATCAAAACAAACTTAGACGAAACCTGCAACATGCTATGAAGTGTGCAATAATATCTGACCTCTTTAAAGTATTTTTCTCTTCTACATTTTAAAAAACCACTAAGCATGTCAAATGGTTTGGAAATTTGGCCCACATCATGACCTTGTAGCTCTGGTAATGAAGGCCGGATAAAGCAAGAGCAGGCCAGCTACTGAGATCAGACCTCTCTAGGAAATAGATGTGAGCCCTCTCTCGGAAATAAATGTATTCTTGAGGAGCGATGAGACATAGAACAAAAACATTACAAAACAGGAATAGGCTGATCGTCCACAGTGTCTGCACCGAACATGATGCCAAGTTAAACTGCCTTTGCTTGCACGTGGTCCATTCCCCTCCATTCCCTGCATATCTATGTGCCTATCTCAAAGATTCTGAACCATATAACCATATAACAATTACAGCACAGAAACAGGCCATCTCGGCCCTTCTAGTCCGTGCCGAACACTTATTCTTCCCATGTCCCATCTACCTGCACTCAGACCACAACACTCTATTCCTTTCCCATCCATATACCTATCCAATGTATTTTTATTCTTGAATGCCCCTTCACCACTAATCCTGACGGTGGGTTCCATGCATCCACCACTTTCTGTGTAAAAGAAACTTGCCGGGCACATCAACTTGCAACTTTGGTCCGCTCGCTTTAAGGCTATGCTCTCTAGACCTTGACATTTCCACCTCAGGAATATGGTTCTAATTGTCTACCCCATCTATGCCTCTCCTCATTTTTGATGCTTCTCTCAGGTCTTCCTTCAGCCTCCAACGTTTCAGAGAAACCAATCCAAGTTTGTCCTTATAACTAATATCCTCTAATTAAGGCAGCATTCTGGTAAGCCTCTTCTACATGCTGGCCAAAGCCTCCACATCCTTCCAATAATCGGGTGACCAGAACTGTTATCAGATTGCCCCTCGATCTCCAATGTTCCAGAGAAGGATTATGTGATTGTACATCAATGTACAGGGCGCACTCCCCTTCAACAGTTCAATCTGCTTCAATTAAAACCATTCTGGTAGCAAGTGGAATGTGCCCGAGCACTGCAATGATAAGCACCTAGTGTTTAGTTTAATTTATTATTGTCATGTGTAGTTAGGTACAGAGAAAATCTCTTTTGTTGCGTGCTTGCCAGTCAACAAAACGTTTGCAATCAAGCCAACCCGAGTGCGCAGATACAGGATAGAGGGTATATCATTTAGTGCAAATTAAAGTCTGACTAAAGATCAAAGAACATCAGAGGAGATGACTGAACTTTGGTGCCTTCCCTCACAGTGGCAAATTTTTATTCTGCTGTGTGGGGATGTTTTATGTTAGAATCTATCGTGTGTTGTGTTCTTTTTTATTCCTTTAGCTGTATGGTGAACACACATTTCACTGTACCAATTGGTACATGTGACAAATAAATGTATCTTGTATCTTGTAGATAGTTCAAAGGTCTCCAATGAGGTAGAGGGAAGGTCAGGACCGCACTCTAGCTGGTGAGAGAATGGTTTTGTTGCCTGATAACAGGTAGAAAGAAACTGACCCTGATTCTGGTGGCATACGTTTTTAAACTTCCGTTCCTCTTGCCTGATGGGAGTGGGGAGAAGAGGGTGTGATTGCGTGGTACATATCTGACTCCTGCAAATCCTCACATGGTGAGATCCAACGTTTGTAAGTGGGTCCACTCAAATTGCAACACTGTGCAGGATTTTGACTGACAATGGTGCAATCTAAAACCCTGGAAATAAAATGCTGCGGTTGCTGGATACCAGAAATAAAACAAGAAATGTTTGGTTGTTCAGGTAGCATCCAAGGAGATAAAAACATGGTTAACTTTTCAGGTCAGAGATCTTTTAGGCAGTCTTCAGTAGCTGCCTTTTCAATACAGCTGATCTGAATAGTCGTAGAACCACTTGGTCTTGCAGCAACATGGCCTAAATTATCAGTTGCCAAATGCATTGCATTGCAGAAAAAACATGAAATGATGTTAGACAGTAAAGATAGATGAATTATTTTAATGTGTTATCATTTTTTATTACATGGATCGTTTCACTTTTAACCTGTACTGGTAGCTCACTTGCCATTTGTAAGCAATGTTATTTCCTTTTGCTTAATCATTCATGCTTCATTACTTTCCACCTCTAATTTTATTATGATTAAATACCATCAATAAAACAGCAATGGATGATTACCGCTGAATCAGAAAATGCAGTCCAAAGACTTTGGAACAAAATCTAGGCTGACACTTCAGTGGAGTATTGAGGAAATGCAGCACTGTCAAAGGTCCATCTGAAATTCCCCCAAAAAGGGGATTAATAAAGTTATTATTATTATTATTATTATTATTATTATTATTATTATTATTATTATTATTATTTAAGATGAGATATTAAACCAACACTTAAAATGAGCCAAAGTTTATTTACTGAGGAGAAAGACAGTAGGATAGAAGAAATTGAAGCAGTCACTGGAAGTGTTTTGAGAGCAGTCAGGGTTACTGTCGAAGAAGTACTGAAGGTACTGTCGGGTTTGAAGGTAGACAAATCTCCAGGGCCTGATCAGATATATCCAAGTGGGAAACTAGAGAGGAAATTGCGGGAGCCCTGGTTGAAATTTACGAGTCGTCCTTAAATACAGGAGATGTGCCGGAAGACTGGAGGGTGGCAAATGTTGTGCCTCTTTTCAAGAAGGACTGCAGGGAAAATGCTAGAGGCCGTCAGTGAGCTTGACATCTGTAGTTGGTAAGTTACTGGAGTGTACTCTGAGAGATAGGATATACAGGCATTTGGATGGGCAAGGGCTGATTAGTGATAGTCAGCATGGTTTTGTACGTGGGAGGTCGTGTCTCACAAATCTGATTGTTTTTTTTGAAGACGTGACCAAAGAGGTTGACGAGAGCAGAGCTGTAGATGTTGTGTACATGGATTTCATTAAAGCGTTCGACAAGATTCCGCATGGTAGACTGCTGTGGAAGGTTAGATCGCATTGGGATCCAAGGAGTGTTAGCTGAATGGATAGTAAATTGGCTCCATTGAAGGAAGCAGAGGGTAATGGTGGGAGGTTGTTTCTCATTCTGGATGCCTGTGACTAGTGGTGTGCCTCAGGGTTCGGTGCTGGGCCCGTTACTGTTTGTCATCTACATCAATGATTTGGATGAGAACATGCAGAGCAAGATTAGCAAGTCTGCTGATGATACAAAAGCTAGTGGTTTTGTAGAAAGTGAAGATGGTTGTGAAGGATTGCAGCAGGACCTGGATCAATTGGCCGTTTGGGCGGAGGAATGGTTGATGGAATTTAATACAGAGAAATGTGAGGTGTTGCTTTTTGGAACATCGAACAAGGGCAGAACCTACACAGTAAAAGGTACTGTGTGGAGTTTGAATGCTCTCCTACGACCGCCTAGTTTTTCCCAAATAAGATTGTCCATATTTACCCTCACATCTTGAGATTAGGTCACTAGGCAAATATAAATTGCTTCTCATGTAGAGATGTAGGTGGGTACTGGAAGAATTTGGGGAGATGAGAATGTTAATGGGTAGATGGATGTGGGGAGGATGTTTCCATTAGTGGAACAGTCTAGGACCAGAGGTCATAGCCCCAGAATTAAAGGATGTTCCTTTAGGAAGGAGCTGAGGAGGAATTTGTTTAGTCAGAGGGTGGTAAATCGGTGGAATTTATTTCCACAGAAGGGTGTGGAGGCCAAATCAATGGATATTTTTAAGGCAGAGATAGATATATTTTTGATTAGTACTTGGGTCAGGGGTTATTGGGAGAAGGCAGGAGAATGGGGTTAGGAGAAGGAGATAGATCAGCCATGATTGAATGGTGGAGAAGACTTAATGGGCCGAATGGCTTGATTCTGCACCTATCACTTATGAAATATGTGAGGGGATAGGAATACTCTGACATCCAACATAGATATAATGAACCTCCTCTACATTATAAGAACATATGATAAATGTATTTCATTATACTTGTGGGGACTTCCTGTGTATAAATTGGCTGCAGAGTTTCACAAAATGCCCTATATCGAGAATTTCAAATTCAAATTGACTTTGGCCGGTAGTAATTTGCGACATCAGGAGGTCCTGAACGGGTACCATATTAACGCGAGTCTTTCATTTAAAAAAATAAATGAAACCCAATTTTCTTTTCAATGAGTTACTATTTTAATGAATGCCAAGCAATAATATCAGTGGAAAACGCTGCAAACCTGCCAGTGCTTTTCCATGCCTTGATACATATCTTATTCGCTCATGCAGGCCGGAGTTAATTCTGCACCAAACCCACATTTTGTCTTCTGTCTCAATTAAAATGTAAATTTCAGCAGCCCATCTTTGTAATTAAACAAAAAAAGCTTAAGGCAGAAAAAAAATTAAACTACGGCAATAAAACCAGCTACAGATGTTGCTGGGAGTTATGTCTGTGACTCCCTGAGCTCGTCATTTCATTTTTGTTTAAAATGCCATGATTAGGTGATGCTTGTTCACACTATGATGGTGAAGTTTACTTCTGTCATGGATTATAAAAGCTGGTATAAGATTATTTATCTACTGTACAATAAACAACTAAAATAAAATGAGAGGGGGAGAGAGCAGTCAATAAATCAACATACTGCTGCTCCAGTGCAACACTTTCAAAATCTCTTCATACATTTACAACGTTGCCAATTTATTTTATATACTGCAGATTGGGTCCTCCAAATTCTCCGTTAACAATGGCATTCATTTCTACCCCATTGCAGACATTGGACTTTGTTTATGGAACTTTTGCGCTACAATGCTGAGAGCTACATTCTGCACTCTGTACTATGCTCATCCCCTTTGCTCTAAACATAAACATAGAAACATAGCAAATAGGTGCAGGAGTAGGCCATTCGGCCCTTCGAGCCTGCACCACCATTCAATATGATCATGACATCAACCAACTCAGTATCCTGTACCTGCCTTCTCTCCATACATCCCTGATCCCTTTAGCCACAAGGGCCACATCTAACTCCCTCTTAAATATAGCCAATGAACTGGCCTCAACTACCTTCTGTGGCAGAGAGTTCCAGAGATTTACCACAAAAATGTTTTTCTCATCTCAGTCCTAAAAGATTTACCCTTTATCCTTAAACTGTGACCCCTTGACCTATTGCACGAGTTTAACGATTATATTTACTGTACAGTATGTATAGCATTGTCTGACATGATTGGACAGCATGCAAAACAAAGCTTTTCACAGTACATGTGACAATAATATATCTAAAGCCTAATCTAAACCTTTAAGAACTATAACATTTAGGAGAGAAAATAGTTTCATGGAGGTACCCAGTTCCATGAAAACCACAATGATAAAACCTGTCAGTTTGGGATAGGTGCAGGTTTTCACTTCTTGAAAATTGCCGGAATATGCATTTCATAGGCACTGCACAAAGATACATAGGCAATAGGTGCAGGAGTAGACCATTCGGCCCTTCGAGCCAGCACCGCCATTCAATGTGATCATGGCTGATCATCCACAATCAGTACCCCGTTCCTGCCTTCTCCCTAAATCCCTTGATTCCGCTAGTCCTAAGAGCTCTATCTAACTCTCTTTTGAACGCATCCAGTGAATCGGCCTCCACTGCCTTCTGAAGCAGGGAATTCCACAATTTCACAACTCTCTGTGTGAAAAAAGTTTTTTTTTCCTCATCTCAGTTCTAAAAGGCCTACCCCTTATTCTTAAACTGTGGCCTCTGGTTCTAGACTCCCCCAACATCGGGACCATGTTTCCTGCATTTAGCGTGTCCAATCCCTCAATAATTTAAAATGTTTCTATGATGTCCGCTCATCCTTCCAAATTCCAGTGAATACAAGCCCAGTCCCTCCATTCTTTCATCATATGACGGTCCCGCCATTCCGAGAATTAACCTCGCGAACCTACGCTGCACTCCCTCAATAGCAAGAATGTCCATCCTCAAATTAGGAGATGAAAATGGCACACAATACGCCAGGTGTGGTCTCACCAGGGCCCTGTACAATTGCAGAAGGACCTCTTTGCTCCTATACTCAACTCCTCTCGTTATGAAGGCCAACATGACATTTGCTTTCTTCACTGCCTCCTGTACCTGTATGCTTACTTTCATTAAATGATGTACTAGGACACCCATGTTCCAGTTTGAGTTCAAGTTCAAGTTCACGTTTATTGTCACTTAACCAACTAAGGTACAATGAAATTTGAGTTTCTATACAGCCATACTAGTTGAAAACAACACAGTACACACATAAAATTGAACTTAACATAAACATCCACCACAGTGGAATCAACATTCCTTACTTGGAAGGCAATCAAGTTCAGTCATCTTCCTCTTTGTTCACCGTGGTCGGTGCCTTAAACCCTCCGCAATTGCCGCTGCCGACAGTCTGATGTCCAGGCCCTCTTGTCGGGATGATCGATACTCCGGCGTCAAGATGGATTGGAACACTCCGCGGCATGGAGCTCCCGGTTTGGCCACTTCTTTCCACAGATTGCGGGCTTCACGAAGTTAAAGTCCACAGGTCGGAACGCTTCTTTTGGCGATCCTCGGCAAAGGATTCCCGGCTCCTCAATAGTGCCCGTGGCTTGAACCTTCTGGCCGGTCTCCAGAAAAGACTGCACCAATCCAGTTGTTAAGCTGCGGGGGAGGGGGGATGCGAAACGGAGAAAATCCGTCGAAGTAAGTGACAAAAAAAGTTTCCCCTTATTCCCCCCCACCTCCCCCCACGTAAACTAACCAAGAAACCATTGACACATACATTTAAAACATATTTAAATAATAAAAACAGAGAAGAGACGTGACAGGCTGTTGGCGAGGAGGCCATTATGGGCGCCACCCTTTTCCTAACATGACATCATTCAGATGATAATCTGCCTTCCCGTTCTTGCCTCCAAAATGGATAACCTCACAGTTATCCACCTTAAACTGCATCTGCCATGCATCTGCCCACTCAACCAACCTGTCCAAGTCTCTCTGCGTCCTCATAGCATCCTCTTCACAGTTCATACTGCCAGCCAGCTTTGTGTCATCTGCAAATTTGCGTATGTTACTTTTAATTCCGTCATCTAAATCATTAATATATGTTGTAAATTGCTGCGGTCCCAGCACTGAGCCATGCGGCATCCCACTGGTCATTGCCTGCCAATCTGAAAGGGACCCGTTAATTCCTACTCTTTGTTTCCTGTCAGCCAACCAATTTTTTATCCAAGTCAATACCCTACCCCCAATACCTAGTGCTTTAATTTTGCCCATTAATCTCCTGTGTGGGAACTTATTAAAGGCTTTCTGAAAGTCTAGGTACACTGCATCCACTGGCTCACCCCTTGTCCATTTTACTTGTTGCATCCTCAAAAAATTCCAGAAGATTTGTCAAGCATGATTTCCCCTTCGTAAATCCATGCTGACTTGGACCGATTATATTACTGCTATCCTAATGTGCCGCTATTACATCTTTGATAATTGACTCCAGCATCTTCTCCACCACCAATGTCGGGCTAACTGGTCTATAATTCCCTGCTTTCTTGTTCCCTCCTTTCTTGAAAAGTGGGATAATATTAACTACCCTCCAACCCACAGGAACTGATCCCGAATATATAGAACATTGGAAAATGATCACCGATGCGTTCATGATTTCTAGAGCCATCTCCTTGAACACCCTGGGATGCAGACCATCAGGCCCAGGGGATTTATCAGCCTTCAGTCCCATCAGTCTACCCAAGGCCATTTCCTAACTAATGTGAATTTCTTTCAGTTCGTCCATCATCCCAGGTCCCCTAGTACATCTGGTGAAGACAGAACTAAAGTACCAGTTCAACTCATCTGCCATTTCCTTATTTTCCATAATAAATTCACCTGTTTCTGTCTTGAAGGGACGCACATTTGTCTTAACTAATTTTTTTCCTCTCCACATATGTATCTAAAGAAGCCTTTACTATCCTCCTTTATATTATTGGCTAGCTTACCTTCATACTTCATCTTTTCTCCCCTTATTGTCTTTTTAGTTACCTTTTCTTGATCTTTAAAAGTTGCCCAATCCTCTGGCTTCCCGGTTATTTTTGCTATGTTATACGTCTTCTCTTTTATTTTTATACTGTCCTTGACTTCCCTTGTCAGTCACGGTCGCCTCTTACTCCCCTTAGAATCATTCTTCCTCTTTGGAATGAAATGATCCTTCATCTTCTGGATCATGCCCAGAAATTTCTGCCATTGTTGTTCCACCGTCATCCCTGCTAGGGTCCCTTTCCAATCAACTTTGGCCAGCGGCTCCCTCATGCCAACATAGTCCCCTTTGTTTAACCTCAATACTAACACTTCCGATTTTACCTTCTCCCTTATCAAATCCGGTTCATTGCACAACACTAAATCCAGAATTACCTTCTCCATGGTAGGGACAAGGTGCTCTAAGAATCCATTGCGGAGGCACTCTACAAATTCCCTTTCTTTGGGTCCAGTACCAACCTGATTTTCCCAGTCTGTTGAAATCTCCCATAACCACCGTAGCATTACCTTTGTTACATGGTAATTTGAACTGATGCTACTTGCACCCTACAGTATCTCCAGCCTACTGTTTGGTGGCCTGTAGATAACTCCCATCAGGGTCTTTTCACCTTTCCAATTTCTCAGTTATATCCACAATGACTCTACATCTTTTGATTCTACGTCACCCCTCGCAAGGGACTGAATTTCATTCCTTACCAACAGAGCCACCCCACCCTCTCTGCCCACCTGTCTGTCTTTTCGATAGGACCTAAAGCCCTGAATATTCAGTTCCCAGCTCTGATCCTCTTGTAGCTATGTCTCATTATTTCCCACACCATCGTACCTACCAATTTCTAACAGAGCCTCAAGCTCATCCACTTTATTTCTTATACTTCGGGCATCCATATATAACACTTCAGTATTAATCTCCCCTCTCACGCCAGTTCCTATTTCACCTGTCCTTACTCTATTATTCCTTCTTCAACTTTCCGTCCCATTAATCGAGTGTCTTTCTTTAACTCCATTCTTATACTCCCAATTTGTCAACCCCCCCGCTATTTAATTTAAACCCACCCGTGTAGCACTAGCAAAATAACTCAGGATTGTTTCCATCTGTTTGCTCTACATGTGGATGTCTGAATAAATATTGCTGGAATTTTGGATATTTTTCTTTCTGCGTATGTAAGTTGCTCAAGGAACAGAAACATAGAAACATAGAAATTAGGTGCAGGAGTAGGCCATTCGGCCCTTCGAGCCTGCACCGCCATTCAATATGATCATGGCTATTCATCCAATTCAGTATCCCGTACCTGCCTTCTCTCCATACCCCCTGATCCCTTTAGCCACAAGGACCACATCTAACTCCCTCTTAAATATAGCCAATGAACTGGCCTCAACTACCCTCTGTGGCAGAGAGTTCCAGAGATTCACCACTCTCTGTGTGAAAAACGTTTTTCTCATCTCGGTTTTAAAGGATTTCCCCCTTATCCTTAAGCTGTGAGCCCTTGTCCTGGACTTCCCCAACATCGGGAACAATCTTCCTGCATCTAGCCTGTCCAACCCCTTAAGAATTTTGTAAGTTTCTATAAGATCCCCTCTCAATCTCCTAAATTCTCCGAATGGCCTACTGTGCACCTTTTTTCTATGAAAGTCCTTCCCAGGAATCAGTCCCTTCCTCTCCCTCTATCAATAAATTCTCAGATTTGGAGTACAAGCTGTAGTCAATATCCAGTCTTTCTTCAGAAGTACAGCCAGTAGAACATCCCAGGAACTCAATCTTTGGCGAACCTAACATCTGCTTTCCTTCTGCCTGCTGCACCTATGCCTACCTTCCTAAGAAGATTTGGAGATGCTGGAAAAAGGTACACAAAAAAGCTGGAGAAACCAGCGGGTGTGATCAGCATCTATAGAGCGCTGCAAAGGACTGAAGAACATCCCTGCTCCTATACTCAAATCCTTTTGCAATGAAAGCTAACATACCATTCGCTTTCTTTACTGCCTGCTGCACCTGCCTGCCTACCTTCAATGTTTAAGAAGGAACTGCAGATGCTGGAGAATCGAAGGTACACAAAAAAGCTGGAGTAACTCAGCAGGCCAGGCAGCATCTCTGGAGAACATGGATTGGTGATGCTGTGGGTTAGGTCTGAAGAAGGGTCCCGACCAGAAATGTTGCCAAGCCATGTGCTTCTTCTTCTTTTTGCATATGGTGTGCACATCCTAAAATTGTAGGACAACTTGTTCTGTTTGATCTTATTTGATTGTGCACAGGGGATGATGGGGGAGGGGGGTGTTGGGGGGGGGGGGGGTTTGGGGAGAGGGGGCGGGTGTGGGGGTTGTAGGGGGGAGGGGCGTGTGGGCGGGGGTGGTGTGGCGTTGGGCGCACTGTGGGGGGTGGACACGTTGTGTGGGGTGTGTGGGCAGGGAGGGGTTGTGGGAGGAGGGGTGTGTGGGCAGAGGGGTTGTTGGGGTGAGAGGGGGGTATGTGTGCACAGGGGGATTTTGGGGGAGAGGGGTGTGTGGGTGGGGAGTGTGTGGGAGAGGGGGTGTGTGTGGGAAGGGGGAGGGTTGTGAGGGGTGTGTGGTAGGGAGGCGTGGGAGGGAGGCGAGGGTGTGGGTGGGAGGGGGGGGTGTGGGGGAGGGGTTTTTGGGCAAGGGGGGATGTGGGGGCAGGGGGGGCAGGCGGGGCAGGGGCGAGAGAGCTCAGAGAAAATACAGGAGAAGAGCCATGGGGAGATATGGTATTACAGGGGAGGGGGGACAGGAGCTTGCGAGTGGGGCCAGAGGGGAAGGGGTTGGGGGTGCGATGGGGACACACAGTGAGCGCTGGTCATTCTCCTCCGCCAGGTCTACTCTTTCTACTCTTTTTGGTTTGGCGACATCGGGTGGGCCATGGGCTCTGGGCCGGGTTGGGCCGGGTGGGTGGGATCTGGGCTGGGCTGGGCTGGGCTGGGCTGGGCCAGGCTGGGCCAGGCGGGGCTGGGATTGGGCTGGGCTGGGCTGGGCTGGGCTGGGCTGGGCTGGGCTGGGCGGGTGTTGGGCCGGGCTGGGCTGGGCTGGGGGTTGGGCTGGGCTGGGCCGGGTTGGGCTGGGGGGGCCGGGTTGGGCCGGGTTGGGCTGGGCTGGGCCGGGTTGGGCTGGGCTGGGCCGGGTTGGGCCGGGTTGGGCTGGGGGCTGGGCTGGGCTGGGCTGGGCTGGGCTGGGGGCTGGATGGGGGCTGGATCGGGCTGGATGGCCGGGCCGGGCTGGGAGCTGGGCTGGGCTGGTTGGGCCGGGTTGGGCTGGGCTGGGCCTCCCTGGGCAGCTGCATTAAAGAAGCTGGGGGAAGAAAGAGCTTGGGGTGGGTGTGGGCTGGGGGAGGGTTGTGCTGGATCCAGGGTGTGCATTGGCAGGGGGAAGAAAGGCTTGGGGTGTGTGTGGGCTGGGGGGGGGTGGGGGTGTGGGGTGTGTGTGGGGGGAGGAGGTGTGGGGGGCAGGGGGGCAGAAAGCTTGGGGAAAAAGGGGGGGAAGTGACATGGGGGAGTGTGCGGTATTACGGGGGAGGGGGGCAGGAGCCAACGAGAGGAACCAGGGGGGGAGGGGTTGGAGGTGTGATGGGGATTCGCAGCGGACGCTGGGCACTCGCTGGCCGCTTTGCTGGTTGTCTCCTCCACATGGCTCGCAGACTCACTCAGCACGGCTTGTGGATTCAGCCCCGCCTCCGGGGCTTTACTATCCTCGCCCCGCCCGATGATTATCAGCGGGTGCCGGAAACGGGGTTACCTTCATGGTGGGTGGCAGGTGAGAAGACCAATCTGCTGATCTCACGATTTTTTAAACCTTCATAACTTTTGTAATATTCCACCAATTGGAACAAAACTTGGTGCACTTGGAGCAAAGGAGAACGGTTAGTAAGGATGGCAAAAAATACTAGCGTTATAGGGTACCGTTTTTGCACAAATTTAAAAATTGTCAAGATGAGAGTTTTAGTAATAGTATAGATCAGGGGTGGGGAACCTACGGCCTTCTAGGCCATTAAGTGCGGCCTTTTGAATGAATCCTAATTTTGCAGAACAAATCCTTTTATTTTTATTTAAGAATGAACTGCAGATGCTGGAAAATCGAAGGTAGACTAAAATGCCTGAGAAACTCAGTGGGTGAGGCAGCATTTATGGAGCGATGGAAATAGGGGGCGAAAAAGGGTTGCGGGTCGAGACCCCTCTTCAGACCTGAAGAAGGGTCTCGACCCGAAACGCCACCTATTTATTTCGCTCCATAGATGCTGCCTCACCCGCTGAGTTTCACCAGCTTTTTTGTCTACCATTTATTTTTATTAATATGTTTTTGTTCGTCTTTTATTATTTTTATTTTAATCTTAAAATGAACGTATTTAACAAACCAAAGAGTAAAAGAAGATTCAACTAAATAATCCTCCCTGACTGACGGGCACAATTAAAACATTAGTAAGTCATGAGGACTATTTTAACAAAATAATGTACATTTTGAAGTATATCTAATTGAAGTTTCTTAGATGCAGCCTTGTGTGATTACAGCTAACTTAATGCGGCATTCCAACAGGAAAAGGTTCCCCACCCTTGGCATAGAAGATAGATGTTGCAACCTGATACAGCCAGTCATTTGGTAAATGTGCAAAAGAGAACATTAGGTTTGCAACTAGTCACGGTCAAAGTGGCAGGTGGTACCTTTTGGATTCCCCTGCATTTACCAGCCTCACCGAGTGAAGGTGTCACTGGATTATTAGTGTTGGGGTCACACCAGTTAGGAGCTAGTAATGTGCTGTGGTCATTTATCTTTGGATATTTGCAATTCATTTGGCTTCTTTATATTTATCACTTGTCTGATTCAGTTTCAAGTCTATGTATTGATAGAACAGTGTGCGGAATGAAATCAATGATCAATCACCTCATGAGTGCTCTTTCAAAATTAATTGTAACCATTCTCCCTGTTGGTTAGTAGACTGTGTGGTGCATTGGGGTGAAACATTATGCACCAACATATCATTGCTTCTTTTTGTACTTTGTCCATTGTACAGCAGGTGAAGACACAGAAGTTAAAATTATTTTCTTCCTCAACATATCCCATGCACACACACAACACACACACACACACACACACACACACACACACACACACACACACACACACACACACACACACACACACACACACACACACACACACACACACACACCCCCACACACACACACACACAAACGCACACACACAAATGCACACACACACACACACACACACACACACACACACACACACACATGCACACACACACACACACACACACACACACACACACACACACACACACACACACACACGCACACACACACGCACACACACACACACACGCACACACACACGCACACACACACGCATGCACGCACACGCACACAAAGTTTAAAAAGCCAGGATGAGGAAATTAGATCTGTCCAGAGTATTTCTATTGGTAGCCTTTCCATGTGTTTCTTAGTCATCAATTTATCCAACAGCAGTCTTTATTATTTAAATTAAATCTCATTCAATTTCCTTCTCTCCAATTTCCTGTCTGTCTCTTGTGAATGTGCTAATTATGTAATTTATTTCAAGTAGTATTCAAATAAACAGAAATGTTCATGCTTTTAAAACTTACCTGTAATTGGTGTTTGCTGTTTGGAATCATAGAGTAATCTAACTATAAACCTTGGAAACAGGCCCTTCAGCCCAACTTCTCAATGCCAACCAACATTCTGGGCTAGTCCCATTTGCCTGCATTTGCCCTATATCCCTCTAAACCCTTCATATTCATATATTGGTACAAATGTCTTTCTTAACTACAAATGTCAGCCTTGGTTCAATGGTTGTTCCTGTGCATCAGAAGGCTGTGTCTCGAGTTGGTAATCTATTCTAATAGTTTAGTGCAGAGCTGAGGGAGTGTAACACTACCAGTGGTGCAGTCTTTCAAATAGACTGTTAAACTGCAAAATATCTGTCCTTTCCAGTGGAGATAACGGCTCCCATGACACAATTTAAGGGTCAGTGGGAGGATTATCATTGTGATAGGAGCACAGTGGCACAACTGGTAGAGCTGCTGCCTCACAGTGCCAGGGACCCTGGTTTGAACCCGCCCTTGGGTGCTGTCTATGTGGAGTTTGCATGCTCTCCTTGTGACCACATGGATTTCCTCCGGGTGCTCTGCCTTCTTCCCGCACCCCAAAGACATTTGGGTTTGTAGGTTGATTGCCTCTGTAAACTTACCCCTAGTGTGTAGGGATTGGATGCAAAATTAGGACAACATAAAACTAGTGTGACCGGGTAATCGATGGTCAGTATGGACAGTGAGCAGAAAAGTCTGTTCCCATGTTATATCTCTAAACTAATTAATTTGCACATACTGAAGTCTTCCATTCCCAATGGCCTTTCTGTAAACTAAATGATATTGGAGCTTGTTAAAACCAATGCTGAGTCTTGTGTTTCTCACTGCCATGACATAGTGGTTAAACATACTGTAGGACAGCCAAGGGATCAATGAGGACTTCTGTTGCAAAACCATAAGGACTTTAAGCCAAGAAGTTAGCACATGTAATTAACATTGAAGGGAGGTTAACAAAACTCACAATATAACTAATTCCTTTGATGTGAGAGTACCATTTTCTTAGCAAAAGACAAATCTATTAAGATAACCACTTAAAGCAATGGCATAGACATTACCAAAGTAAAAGACAATAGACAATAGACAATGGGTGCAGGAGCAGGCAATTCGGCCCATTGTGCCTGCACCGCCATTTAATGTGATCATGGCTGATCATCATCAATCAGTACCCCGTTCCTGCCTTCTCTCCATACCCCTTAACTCTGCTATCTCTAAGAGTTCTACCTAACTCTCTCTTGAAAGCATCCAGCTCTTCAGAGGAGCCACCGAGGATGAAAACAGTCAAGCAGAAAGGATGACAACATTGGCCGCAGTGGAAATTACCAATTACATTTTCAGTGATTGAAGTCTCATTGCATCCATTTCCCACACTCACAAATCAACAGATGATGTGGCAACTGGTTAAATCATCAAGCCTGCTCTGTATTGTTTGGATTCTTGTAGCTGTCAAAGTGTTTATTCCTCTACTGGTCATTTTCACTCAGTCAAACAACAGCAGCAAATTTAGTGCTTCATTGACGATAAATGTGAGATATATCTGGACTGCAGTTAATTTCGAATGTCACAAGTGAGATTTTGAGCCTGTCATCATTTCTTGAGAATGTGCTTGACAGCCCAGGCTTAAACAGTTCTGACAAAGAGTGTCAGCAAATTAAATAATCTATTGCTCTCGGAGCTGAAACAGAGAATATATGATAGAAAAATAAGGTTGATGTACTATGTGTTAATTGTTCCTCCTTGTGTTTAGAATTCTAAATCCTAAAGGCCCTGTCCCACTGTATGAGTTCATTCAAGAGTTCTCCCGAGTTTGCCCTGATTCGAACTCGGAGATGTACGGTAATGGCCGCTCGCAGGTACTTGGGGCTCTCATGGACATTTTTCAAAATGTTGAAAATCTTCACGAGTCTTCCCGAGCTTACCGTGTTTCCCGAGTACCTGCCGTTAGCATTACGAGCCGCTAAGAGACGTCCCCGCGCTCCGACATACCCGCTACGTTCATTTTACGTGCTTACCATGAGTTTGATTTTCTTTTAAACTCGGGAGAGCACTTGAATGAACTCGTACAGTGGGACAGGACTTAACACTCTTAA
This sequence comes from Leucoraja erinaceus, assembly GCF_028641065.1. NCBI lineage: Eukaryota > Metazoa > Chordata > Chondrichthyes > Rajiformes > Rajidae > Leucoraja > Leucoraja erinaceus. Next base: position 20,126,334 of record NC_073377.1, read on the forward strand.
AAGATCATTAGGACAGGTACATGCATAGAATAGGATTGGAGGGATGTGAGCCAAATGCGCCAAGTGGGAATGGCGCAGATGGGGCATCTTGGGCGGCATGGGCAATCAGGCTAAAGGGCCTGGTTCCATGCTGTATGATTCTATGACTCAATAAACATTTAGAGTATTGAAAAGAGGCATGATTTTGGAAAATCACACAGGCGCAGAACTGATATACCTGTCTATGAAACTGATGCAGATTTATGACCTAATTTAAATCCATTGGGACTACCATTGGGATCCATCTCTGTTATAATGGGGGAAATGCACCCACTAATGCGGAAGCAGGTCTTAAAGACTCATACGATTAAAATCATGGAATATGTTGGCTTATTGACCTCAGCTTCACAACTGACAGGAACCCAGTGTTTCTTCAGCCTCATGTTATCCATTCATTGTTTGATATGTTGTATCAGGTTGTGCTGGGCATGTTGGCCAGCATAGCAAGACATAACAATTAATTACTTCAGTTTATTGTTTTTAGTTTAGAGATACAGCGTGGAAGCATGTACTTCGGCCTACCGAGTCCGTGCCAAACAGCGATCACCTGCATATTAGTTCTATCCGACATACTGGGGACAATTTACAAAAGTCAATTAACCTGCAAACCTGCAAGTCTTTGGGGTGTGGGAGGAAACCGGAGCACCCAGTGACAACCCATGCAGGTGCAGACTTTCACCTGTCACTCACCATGAGGACTGAATACAGGAGGCTATATTGGAAGAAGTACAAGCAAACCTCTGCTTCACCTGGAAGAATTATTGGGATATTTGGTTATTTATTCACCTACAGTATGCTATTAACATTATATTGTCAGCCTCTCCATCAGGGCCCATGGCTAAACAGGTAGTTGTTCCTGCAGCTGTAGAAAGGAACTGCAGATGTTGGTATTTACCGAAGATAGACATAAAGTGCTGGAGTAACTCAGCGGGTCCGGCAGCTTCTCTGGGGAAAAAGGATGGGTGGCGTTTCGGGTTGGGACTCTTCTTCTGAACCAGTCAGAAAGAAGGGTTCTGATCCAAAAAGTCACTCACTTTATCTCCAGAGATGCTGCCTGACCTGCTGAGTTACTTCAGCAATTTGCATCCTTTTTGTTAATCAGCATATGCAGTTTCCTGTGTCACCAAATTAAACAAGGAGATTCCTGATGGGAATCATGGTTGAGGTCCTCATTTATTGTTCATCACTCATTGCCCTTGAGAAGAAAGTGATGAGCTAACTTCTTGATGCGTTGCAGTCCTCCCGGGGAAGGTACGTGCACAGTCCTGTTGGAAGAGAACAGGGTGTGATCTGTATTTAAAAAGCTCATGAAAAAAACACTGTCTCAGCTCGTGCCTGGAGGCTAACAATGGGGAAGTGCAACTGGTGCAGACCTAATGTTCAAAATAGCATGACTCAATCGGAAGTCAGTGACTTCAGAAACTGGGGAAATTAAAATAAATTAATTACATTAAATCATTCATTCAAGATTTAAATTGGCAGGGTGTACATTCAGCTAGCTTTAGATTGTTATTCGAAACTCACCTGGGCCCATCAGAAAAATGCCAGGACAACAAGATTAGACCAGAAATAACCACGTTACTTTTATAATGCAGACAGGTGCACAATGCACATAGTGCACAATGCACATAATGCACAATGGTGCCGCAGTGGGAGCTGCTGCCTCACAATGCCAGAGACCTGGGCGCTGACTATAATGACAATGACTCACCTCCTGACAACGAGTGGTGTTCTTGTGGAGTTTGCATGTTCTCTCTGAGACTGCGTGTGTTTTCTCCAGGTGCTCTGGTGGCCTCCCTCATTCCAGACGTGCAGGTTTGTAGGTTAATTGACCTGTAAATTGCCCCTTGTGTGTAGGACATGTGTGTGGAACTCAGTGCCACAGAGGGCTATGGAGGTCAAATCAGCGGATATTTTTAAGGCAGAGATAGACAAGTTCCTGATTAGAATGGGTGTCAAAGGTGATGGGGAGAAGGCAGGAAAATGGGATTAGGTGGCAGATATCAGCCATAATAGAATGGCAGAGTAGATTTGATTGGCCGAATGACCTAATTCTACTCTGATAGCTTGTGACATTGAAATGGTGTGAATGGGTGATCGATAGTCAGCAGGGACTCGGTAGGTCGAAGGGCTTGCTTCCTTGCTGAACTAAACTATCATTAAGAAGCTGGGTTTACCAGCTGAGAGTGACCACTCAAAGTTTTCCATCACCTACAGGACCCCCCCATTAGGAGTGTGATGGCATAGTCTCTGCTTACCTGGATGCATTTGGCTGCAAACAGCATTCAAAAAGCACACCTCCAGCCAAATGACATAGACTGCCCGATTACAATCCACCACCTTAAATATCTATTCAATCCTCCATCAGCGCTACATCTACTGAAGGCACCAAAGTAATTCAGGTGTCAGAAGTTAAGGGGAAAAGGCAGGAGAATGGGGTTAGGAGGGAGAGATGAGAGGCAGCCATGATTGAGTGGGGGAGTGGACGATAGGCCGAATGGCCTAATTCTGCTCCTATTCCCTATGACCTTATGACCTTAATTCATCAGTGTTACTTTTCACCTGCATTTACTGAAGATTCGTTGTTTGGATATACTGGGACACCATCAAGTCGAGGCTCCCCCACGAGTTGCGATACCATCACGGCTTGGGAATCAATTGCCATTTCTTAACAAAATCCTTTAAGCGACGCCAAACTGTGGCGACTGTGTATCGGTGGGTTGTGCAAATGATTGTCACTGAGCTGTGCATACGTGGAAATAAAGAACCATCGAACTTAGCATCAACCAGCAACTTTGAAATACCATTGCCGCATGTACTACACAGATATTGACCAGCTTTAGATCAGGCAATGAATGCGACTCTTGCTCATGAGTCACACACAACCCATGAATAAAAGAAAGGCGATAATTGTACCGGTTTGGAAAATGATAATCTGTGCAGCTGTTGTCTCATACATGAGGGGCCAAATATTCTGAAGCAGCCTGGTTGTCAATTATAATTACAAATTCTTCCCACCTCTAGGAAAATTAAAGGATTGGGCACTCCTCCAATCAGACTACCATGAGAGCTCATTTTCTAAATATGTTATAAATAATGAGCCTTATTAAAAAATATCCCCAGCGTCTATTGAAATCTAAATTGAATGACATGGCGGCCTCCTTGTCCCATGTGTAAGCATTTTCCATGAATAAGATTTTCTTAATCTGCTATTCATAGTGAAACTGTGCACTCATTCTTCATACTCACATGTGTAATTATGCTACAAAGAGACACGATGGGCGGATCCTCATTCGTGTCTGGGTTCCCTCTAAACTGTGAACAGAAGAATCTGCCTCCCTCAAGACTATCTTAACGGAAGACAGTGGAGCTGAAGTTGATCAAGAGCCGTCACCTGCCCACCTACCAAGTGTCAAGCAACACCCGAGCTGTGTTCCATGCGGTTTCAGAGTGCCGAGCTGAAATGTCTGTTGCTGAAAAGGAACAAGTTGTGAAACTGCACAGCTGGCTTTCAGCTGGTGGATTGCAATCCCTGAAGTGAAGTTCAGTCAGTAGATTTGCACTGATCCTCCTAATACGTCCATCCTGTTTTGAAAGTCAACCGTGGGTGAATTCTGGGACCTAAAGTGCAGATAAACCACCACATGGTCACCTCAGCTATCACTCAGGCCTCAGCAGTAATTGCAAAAGAAACATTTAATTTTGGAATGCTGTAAGACATCAAAATTACTTCACCCTGTATGGGACCTGCTTAGTCTTTGTACTGGCTCTGCCATATTTCCATTATGCCACCTCTGGATTCCACAGCATAGAGCAAAAACACCCATGAACCCCGATGTTACCTTAAAAAAGACAAAAAGTCAAATGATTTTGTGGGAAAATTAGTAAGGGTATCAAAGATTACAGGGAGAAGGCAGGGTTGGGAAGGAAAAATAGAAATGCCATGATTGAATGATGGATAGACCCGATGTGCCGAATGGGCTAATTCTGCTCCAATGTCGCATGCGGGGTATTCTGGTCTAATTATCTACAGTCACCACTATCAATTGTAATCAGCCCTTTGACTACTGGGCAAATAACAGATTTTCCATGGGGCCATTCTACATGGTGATAGTTACTCAGATAGTAAGTGAATTTTGCTATGTGAGAGATCACCATAGCCAAGCTTGACTATGTTTGGTCAAATGAGCACGTTCTCCAGACATACTTTGCAGTCGTAGGACCTGCTCAGTCAGAACTGTTGACAGTCAACCTAGGCCCTCTTTGACTTTGGTGTCAAGTGAAGAGTGTTTGAATGTCATATGTTCCAGATAGAACAATGAAATTCTTACTTGCTGGAGCACAATAGAATATGTAAACATAGTAAACATATATATACATATAAACACATACATACATACATACATATATATATATATATATATATATATATATATATACATATTCACATACACACACACGCACACATACACACGCAACAACAAAAAAACAATAGTAGTGCAATAACAATAATAATAATAATAATAATAATAATAATATTAATTACAGTCTATTGCAGTTCAGAGCTTATTTGAGGTTGTAGTGTTTAATAGTAAGATTAAACGAGTACTTACCAGTATGAAGTTTGATCTGTATTTTATGAGGAGTTACGGTGAGGGATTAAGTGAAGACCCCAGCTCCAGTGCGCAGGTGAGGCATACTTCGAAGCAGCGGTGTGAAATCACAGAATAGACACAATATTTGAAGTAAGATAGTAAAGATCACGAGACATCAGGTTATTAGCTTGATCTATATAATGAGGGTGGGAGCGGCGGGCACTTAATCCCTCACCGTAACTCCTCATAAAATACAGATCAAACTTCATACTGGTAAGTACTCGTTTAATCTTACTATTTTACTTCGGAGTCACGTGAGTGATTCCGTGAAGACTTCAAAGGTCTGTGATTTCAAACCGTGTAACAGTTTTTATTTCACTCACTGCCGAAGTTTATGAGGGAGGAAGTGTTATCGTAATCACCAGTGGATCTGCTTTCAAAAGAAACAGAAAGGTATTTGTTAACAATAACAACATAACAGAGCTCCTCTGAGCTTAAATTAATATTGCAGTTTGTAATATTCTCCTGCAATTAAATCAGGTTTATCAACGGTTATAATAAAAAATGTTCTGAACGCCGTTTCTTTGACCATTCTGTTGTATTGAAAATGTGGTCAACCGGAACGTCCATTCGTTCAGCCGCTGATACCAATGCTGCCCTAGTGGAATGGGATTAAATGTATTATTATCTATTCCGGCAGCTTTCAGTACCTGTTTGAGCCAGCTGGAGTGGTTAGGCTCGTACCCCGTCTTGGGTTACTGTGGTTGACCCATAGGCTTTCATCTCCCTCTAAGATTGTGGGTTGTGTCTATATATAGTAGTAGATGGGTCACCACACTCAACCTGGACTCTGGTGGGTAGGCCCGGAATCCCACCAGTGAATAGGGCGTTCCTGGTCCATAAGCCATATAACGACTACAGCACGGAAAAACACAGGCGATCTCGACCCTACTAGTTCGTGCCGAACTCATAATCTCGCGTAGTCCCATATACCTGCGAGTTAGATTTAACCAGACCTAAATATGAACGTGATGCGTCTGGGGTAATCACCATGTTATCCAGTCTAGTTTATGGAGTGACCGGAATGTTGAGCGTGTACGAGAGCCATAAGCATGAGCGTTTTTTAAAACATAGATTAGCAAGCTGAGGGATCTGGCTGGTGCCATTCTCTGAGATATGTCAATATCACACCAATATCCCATACATGGGTATATACCTGGGTGTTTGGGGCTTATATCATAGTTGCCCTTCATAACTTTACCTTCAGTGGATGGGATCCCATGCTCTGTTGACATGCTGTTTTAGATAAGCAGATAAGGCGCTCCATGCTGTATTTACGGCACTGTAACTTACTTTTTAGTCATGGTGTAGATGTTCCAGGAACTTCAATACGTCAGTGGTTGAATAGTTCGGGATGTTGTCCCTGCGTCGTGGCAGTATTTTACCCATGTTAACTTTTAGTGACTGTTCGCAGGGATGCCGACATGGTGGTAATGGTTCCTTTGGATAATCCCAGTCCCTGGTAAGGTCTATTCAAAACCTGCACCCAGGAGTTTGATGTTCCCCTGGCATGGGTGGCTTGTGCCTGATACTGGGTTGAGTCAGCAACCATGGTCCACTAGGGAAATCCATAGGTGACTCGCCCACCGTGTCATAATGAACTGGGAACCATGGCTGTGTAGGCCGGTCGGGCATGATCAATATCTCGGAGACAGATCCCATCTGTATTGTAAAGTGCCCGTCTGATGAGGCAGAAGGGAGGAAGGCAAAGCAAAATTCCCCCTTCCAGCGTGTAGGCATCTATCGCTGCTGCCTCTAATCTGGTTCGTCAGTCACATACATAGGTTACTGGTGATTCCGTCTTGTGCAACCAATTGATATCTGGCTTTCAAACTGCTTAATAACTTTAGCAGATATTTTGGGTTTGACATCTATTCAATGTAATCATAAATTTTACCCCGTGACATGGTGTCTCCCACTGTGTTCTAGCTTCCTAGGACATAGGCAGCTGATAGTTAAAATGTCTTTTGACACACCATTGCCAGATTTGTTTGACCAATTTGTTGCACAATAATGATTATTATGCTCCCCATATGGTTGATATAAGCCACCACCATATTATTATCAATCCGTAACCACATATGTACGTGCTGCATTTGAAATGGATATGATCTTTAGCCCAATAGGCGATCACCAATCCCAAGTAGTTGATGCCCGGTATGTGTAGTAACGATGTTTGTGACTTGGTCCATCTGTTACCTGTGCTGGATATGGAGTTTAGTTGCTCCCCAGCCTAAAGTACTGGCATTGGTTTTTAAATAACCAAGTTGGGATTGGTGATGATAATAGGGCTGAAAACTATGCCAACTATATGTCTGCCCACCACCTTAATTGTGATATAGCTTCAGTGGGTACATTCATGATTTGATTATAGTGACCCAAGTATCTTGGCAAAGTAACAGTCATATGGACGGAATTATTATTGAAGCCCAGATAATCCTTGGTAGTAACGCTTCAATTCTGGTTTATCTGGGCGTGGGATGAACCTCAGCTTTAGGGAGCTGTTTCGTAGCTAGAACTGCTCCACAGCTAATTCCTTTGTTTCCCCTAATATGAGGATATCATCCAATATGTGCCATGATGATTATGCTTGTTTTCTTAATATTTTCATGGCCATTTATAATAGTTTAGGGCTGAGGTTTAGACCATATGAAATGCTATATGCTCCCATGGTTGCCCTAACCGGGATATCCATGATCCAGGTAAATATTTTTAGGTATCTATAATGATCCTAGTGTATGGGTATAAGATAGTTAGCATCTTCCATATCAATGCTCCCCATAGGTATCCTTGGGAGATCAGATGTCTGGCAGTGACAAAACCCCGTCTCCATCTTAAAGTGGATATACTCAACAGATTTATTTAGTGATATTAGATCAATGATGATGCTACATTCATCATCTTTTATAGTTTTGGTGAATATATTCGATACAAATTCCAATGGTTCATTTTTACTCCCATGATCCGTTTAGTAATGAGCCTGTTTAGTTCAGCTTGCCTTCTCACTTCTCTTTTCTTAGAGGGAGAAAATGCCCTTTGGGCGCATTGCTGAACTGGCGGTAAAATGCCCAATTTGAATTCGTTTTTATCCTCTAATACTGTTGAGTATATTTTAGTTATTTGTGACAGCATCCCATGCTTTATCCACAAGTGTGAATGCCCCCCCCCCCCCCCCCCCCCCCCCCCCCCCCATGCAGTTAGTAGAACACCCTGTTTTAGTGTAAACTGGGAGGAACCAGACTACCTACCTCCATGCTTGTTGTTTTTCATGAAGGCGTAGTTTGCTGGTATGCTGGTGCTGTCGGTGGGGCGGTGCATCTTCCCATGGCTCCGCTCTGGGCCCCGTCTAAAAAGAACTATGGGGGATGTGAAGCGGTCACCAGGCTTTCACCAGTCCTTGTTTGATATCGCTGGTGGATGCCGAGGGGTGCTGCCAGCTGGGTGTTGGATGCGATGTCCTGCTCGTCCCATAGCCTGCCTTCATGAGGCGCACAGGTTTAGCTGCCTCTCTTCCCGCAGCAGCGGTTTGCATAGCCCCATATATTCGGGGTTGCGGGCAGGTCTATATGCACCATCGTTCAGTCGAGTATCCCAAATATGGGAACATCTTAGGCGTCAGCACCCTGGTAGTGCAAAGGGATAGTCCTTATCCTGGGAGAATATAATCCGTGGAAAAGGCGAGCAAAGGTGGTAACATCTTGACCTTCTGCAGAATTCGCTGCTTGTCTGCGAGTCTACTAGACCCAGCTGCCTGCGGATTTGCCTCTGGAAAGGCCTGCTCCTGCAGGGCTTTTGTTGGGAAGATGGTCGCGTGGAGGAGCCATGTAGTGGCCCACGACACCCAGTAGCTCTTCCTGATCCTGCTCCCCTGGCATACTGCTGTTCTCGTCCGCCTGCCCAGCGCTTAAGCCAGCCCAGCCCTGGCCTCCTTAGCTAGCCTCTAAAAAGGGAGCAAAAGGGGTGCGCTAAATTGGAGGAGGCATAGCTCAAACTCCGTTGTTGCATCAATCCCTCGACAAGGGAGATGGCTAGTGCAATAGCACTGGGGTAGGAGTCAGCTCCCTTGGCATTCAGCCAGTGCCCCTTTTCTCCTGGAGGTAAATTCCATGACCTCCTCTGGCTTGGGGAGACGGATACTCTATTCTTGCTGTCTTCAACCTGTGCCAGTTTTGGAGGAAGTTGGCTCCTGTAGAACCTGTAAATTGGTAAGATTTTCCCCTTACCTGTATGTAGAGGCTGCCTGCCGTTTTTCAGGCGGCATTGTGGCGGTTCCCGGGCGGCGATTCTCCTGGTCAGGAGTCTGCAGGGCTGCCGGTCGGGTTTTTAAATTTCCCGCCGGTCCGCTGCTGTTACCAAACAGCTGTTCAGCGGACCGGCATTAGCGCAGCTCCTTGCAGCGGTCCGCAGCGTTTGCGGTCCGGGTAGCACCTTTTCCCCGTCACTGTCGGCCCCACGCTGGAGTCGAAACGGGGCCCGCTCACCATGCCTCTCTACTTTGCTCCCCCTGGAGCAAAAACCACAAGGCCCGATTAAGGTAAGTACTTACCTCACGTCCTTGGATGCGGGAGCGCCCGACTCCCGGTGGCCGCGTTCTGCACAGCTGTGCGATTATGCCGCATGCGCACTGGAGCTGGGGTCTTCACGGAATCACTCACGTGACTCCGAAGTAAAATTCGTTTAATGGGTAGAGCTGCACAACACTAAGGGGCAGAAAACGCTGGTGGGTGTTGTGTACAGGCCACCTAACAGTAGTAGTGAAGTTGGAGATGGTATCAAACAGGAAATTAGAAATGCGTGCGACAAAGGCAAAACGGTTATAATGGGTGACTTCAATCTACATATAGATTGGGTGAATCAAATTGGCAGGGGTGCTGAGGAAGAGGATTTCTTGGAATGTATGCAGGATAGTTATCTAAATCAACATGTAGAGGAACCAACGAGAGAGCAGGCTATTTTAGACTGGGTATTAATGAGGAAGGGTTAGTTAGCAATCTTGTTGTACGTGCCCCCTTGGGCAAGAGTGACCATAATATGGTTGAGTTCTTCATTAGGATGGAGAGTGACATTGTTAATTCAGAAACAATGGTTCTGAACTTAAAGAAAGGTAACTTTGAGGGTATGAGACGTGAATTGGCCAAGATTGACTGGCAATTAATTCTAAAAGGGTTGACGGTGGATATGCAATGGAAGACATTTAAAGACTGCATGGATGAACTACAAAAATTGTTCATCCCAGTTTGGCAAAAGAATAAATCAGGGAAGGTAGTACATCCATGGATAACAAGGGAAATCAGGGATAGTATCAAAGCGAAGGATGATGCGTACAAATTAGCCAAAAAAGCAGCATACCGGAGGACTGGGAGAAATTCAAAGACCAGCAGAGGAGGACAAAGGGCTTAATTAGGAAAGGAAAAATAGATTATGAAAGAAAACTGGCAGGGAACATAAAAACTGACTGCAAAAGTTTTTATAGATATGTGAAAAGAAAGAGATTAGTTAAAACAAATGTAGGTCCCTTGCAGTCAGAAACAGGGGTTGATCATGGGGAACAAGGATATGGCGGACCAATTGAATAACTACTTTGGTTCCGTCTTCACTAAGGAAGACAAATAATTTGCCGGAAATAGCAGGGGACCGCGGGTCAAAGGAGTTGGAGGAATTGAGTGAAATCCAGGTTAGCCGGGAAGTGGTGTTGGGTAAATTGAATGGATTAAAGGCCGATAAATCCCCAGGGCCAGATAGGCTGCATCCCAGAGTACTTAAGGAAGTAGCTCAAAAATAGTGGATGCATTAGTAATAATCTTTCAAAACTCTTTAGATTCTGGAGTAGTTCCTGAAGACTGGCGGGTAGCAAACATAACCCCACTTTTTAAGAAGGGAGGGAGAGAGAAAATGGGGAATTACAGACCAGTTAGTCTAACATCGGTAGTGAGGAAACTGCTAGAGTCAGTTATTAAAGATGGGATAGCAGCACATTTGGAAAGTGGTGAAATCATTGGACAAAGTCAGCATGGATTTACGAAAGGTAAATCATGTCTGACGAATCTTATAGAATTTTTCGAGGATGTAACTAGTAGCGTGGATAGGGGAGAACCAGTGGATGTAGTGTATCTGGACTTCCAGAAGGCTTTTGACAAGGTCCCACATAAAAAATTAGTATACAAACTTAAAGCACAAGGCATTGGGGGTTCAGTATTGATGTGGATAGAGAACTGGCTGGCAAACAGGAAGCAAAGAGTAGGAGTAAACGGGTCCTTTTCACAATGGCAGGCAGTGACTAGTGGGGTACCCCAAGGCTCAGTACTGGGACCCCCAGCTATTTACAATATATATTAATGATCTGGATGAGGGAATTGAAGGCAATATCTCCAAGTTTGCGGATGACACTAAGCTGGGGGGCAGTGTTAGCTGTGAGGAGGATGCTAGGAGACTGCAGGGTGACTTGGATAGGCAGGGTGAGTGGGCAAATGTTTGGCAGATGCAGTATAATGTGGATAAATGTGAGGTTATCCATTTTGGTGGCAAAAACAGGAAAGCAGACTATTATCTAAATGGTGGCCGATTGGGAAAGGGGGAGATGCAGCGAGACCTGGGTGTCATGGTACACCAGTCATTAAAGGTAGGCATGCAGGTGCAGCAGGCAGTAAAGAAAGCGAATGGTATGTTAGCTTTCATTGCAAAAGGATTTGAGTATAGGAGCAGAGAGGTTCTACTGCAGTTGTACAGGGTCTTGGTGAGACCACACCTGGAGTATTGCGTACAGTTTTGGTCTCCAAATCTGAGGAAGGACATTATTGCCATAGAGGGAGTGCAGAGACGATTCACCAGACTGATTCCTGGGATGTCAGGAGAAATCCTTTAAAACCGAGATGAGAAGAACTTTTTCACGCAGAGAGTGGTGAATCTCTGGAACTCTCTGCCACAGAGGGTAGTTGAGGCCACTTCATTGGCTATATTTAAGAGGGAGTTAGATGTGGCCCTTGTGGCTAAGGGGATCAGAGGGTATGGAGAGAAGGCAGGTACGGGATACTGAGTTGGATGATCAGCCATGATCATATTGAATGGCGGTGCAGGCTTGAAGGGCCGAATGGCCTACTCCTGCACCTAATTTCTATGTTTCTATGTTTCTAATAGCTAGTAGGGAAGAAGCTGTTCCTGAACCTGGACGTTACAGTTTTCAGGCTCCTGTACCTTTTTCCCGATGGCAGGGGTGAAATGAGTGTGTGGCCAGGTAGGTGTGGGTCTCTGATGATGCTGGCTGCCTTTTTGAAGTGGCGACTCCGATAAATCCCTTCGATGGTGGGGAGGGCAGAGCCAGTGATGGACTGAGCAGTACATACATTTTTGCAGTCTTTTCGCTCCTAGGAGGAGGATGATGTAGGTGAATTCCCTCAGGAGGGAGAAGAGGCGGCACGTCCCCGCCAGATGTTCCAGGTGCGGAGAGCAGGAGTTAGGCAGAACTGCCACATCTGAGCACTATGAAGAGTTGACCATGAGGCAGATGCCCCCATCTTTCCCTTTCCCAGATGTCTTTGTTTGGTCAGTCGAATGGACGGAGAAATCTTCAGGCTGGACGGCTGAGTCTGGGGAGTTGGGGGTGAGCCATGTCTCTGTGAAACAGAACACAGAGCATTCCCTCAGCGCCCTTTGATCAAGCAGCTTTGACCTTAATACCCCTATCCCACTTAGGAAACCTGAACAGAAACATCTGGAGACTTTGCGCCCCACCCAAGGTTTCCGTGCGGTTCCCGGAGGTTTTTGTCAGTCTCCCTAATGGTCGAAAGTGGTTTCCGCTTCTTCTATGTTCCGGTGATTATTTCAAAAAATTCAAAACCGGCCTCGACTAAAAATAGGTTGCCGTTTTAAAAATCGGTAATTTTTTAGTCGAAGCCGTTTGCGATGCTAGTTGCAGGTGGTTGCCGGAGGTTGCAGGTAGTGGAAGGTAAGACCTCCCTAGTGGAATAAAACTGGGTGAAAAAAAGGTCTTACCTTCCACTACCTGCAACCTCCGGGACAGGGACATAAGTCCTCCACTTTATTTTCCAGTGATTGCACATTGGCTAGTAGGATGGTAGGGAGAGGGGGTCGTAGTCCCCTGCGCTTCAGTCTGACCTACCTGCCCGCCAGCCACGTTTCCGGACACGATGGAGGCCTCCCCAGCGTTTCCAGATACAGTACTTACTGTGCCTGCGATCCTCCGCCAGGTCGGGGATTCCCCAATGATCGGGAATTCCCTTATAGTCGGCAACTCCCTTGCTGCCGGTAGATCGCCATAGCGCTAATGCGTTTAAATGCATTAGCAGCTTGTCAGTTGCAGCGCTGGTTTCTGCTATTTCTTTTATACAGGTGAGCTAATGGGCCTGTTCCACTTACGTGACTTTTCCAGCGACTACCGGCACCCGTCATAGGTCGTTGCAGGTCGCCGAAAATTTTCAACATGTTGAAAATCCAGTGGCGACCAGAAAGACGCTACAACTCTTTGGGCGACTGAGGCGACTACTCATGACCATGCAGGCAACACCCTGGCGACATGGCGCGGGGTGAAGCCTGTATGGTCATTAGTAGTCGCCCGAAGAGTCGTACCTTGTTCTGGATTTTCAACATGTTGAAATTTTTCAGCGACCTTCAACAACCTAAGACGGTGCTGGCAGTCACTGAAAACGTTGAAAAAGTGGGACGGGCCCATAACTACTATATTTGATGATTTTCTGCTCTGCTGCTGGCAACATGTCACCACAGACAGGCGCCATCTTGGTTGTTGGGTGTGATGTACAATATCCCATGGAACCATTTCAAAAATGTCTAGTGGGATTTTCTTGGCCAACGTCCTTCAGCTGTGGTCCAAAATGAATAACCTGGCTATTTATTTCAGATGTATGTGGAATCTGCCGGTCACCTTTCCTGTATCATATCTGCCATTACACTTAGAGGCATTGATTCATACAGTGTGGAAAACATGCACTTCGGCCCAACTTACACACACCGACCAACATGCTCATCTGTACTTGTCCCATCTGGCTGTAGTTGGCTCATATTCCTCTAAACTTATCCTATGCTGGTAACCTATACCTAACTTCAAGTGTGTCTCATCACTTTCAGCAGGTCAAGGCTTTACTCAGAGAGGTAGCGGTGTGGAATGAGCTTCCAGTGGAAGTGGTGGAGGCAGGTTCGTTGGTATCATTTAAAAATAAATTGGATAGGCATATGGATGAGAAGGGAATGGAGGGTTATGGTATGAGTGCAGGCAGGTGGGACTAAGGGAAAAAAAGTTGTTCGGCACGGACTTGTAGGGCCGAGATAGCCTGTTTCCGTGCTGTAATGGTTATATGGTTATATGGTTAAGGCAGGAAACCAAAATGTAAGTGTCCTTTCCTTTATCTGTGACACACTTTCCAACATAGGCAGCAGCTTTAATCCTGCTGTAAACAACAAAAGTAACTGGAGCATCATTGATGACAGTCTTAAGCAAATTCCCGGAATCAATCTTTCCACCTTCCCAGCTAAATTATACACCTTTTCCGTAGGAGGCACTAAAGAATTTTGCTTGGTGAATTTTAGTCAAATATCACAGCATATCTAAGGCTGTGAATTTTTAAAAACACAATCATCAGTAACAGTGGATGTTTTACTGCTTATGACTCATGGTGCAGATCATAGTATCCGTGGGTTCTTTGGTATTGCTCTTGAAGCGAAATATTACGGATACCAACTACCAACAAAACATGCTGCATTGAAAGCAGCTAACTCACATCTAACAGCAATGTCTGCCACAGGTATATATTGAGTCTGAAGAAAGGTCTCGACCTGAAAGGTCACCTATCCTTTTTCTCCAGAGATGCCTGACTCGCTGAGTTACTCCAGCATTTTGTGTCTAATGTATTCAGCAATATTCACTCTCAATCATACTTCACCGGTGGAGAAATTCACTGAGGATGCTACCTCTGGAGGGAACATGCAGGTGAAAATAAGTTTAGGCCAGGTTACAGTACCATCTGCCAGTCTGCATCTGTCCATTGTTTAGATTCACAAGAACGCCTACTGTAGATTGATATCCTAGTCACGACCTTCAGCGTAGAAATGGGGGAATTAAAGCTGTGCACTCAGAATGTCAATCTCAAGAAAAAAACTGATGGCATGCTTTCAGTGTTGTCTGAGATAATCTGCTCCTTTATGCTCTATAACACCAGTAACTCTGCAATGCTATATTCTACATAATAGAGGATCACAAATTATGTCATTTGATATGATGCATTGCAGATGACTAGGGAAGCTGACAAAGACAAAGTAAATGCTTTGTCCTGTTTCCCTTCAATATGATTGAATTTTAATTTTTTTTAAATTAGCTTTTATTTTGACTGATAATAAAGTGGCTTGTTTGAATGACTATATTACAATTTTGATATTAAAGGTTGCAGTGCAGCAAAAAAGCCAATCCCGCTGCTGTGCTAAAATATCA
The DNA here is from genome assembly GCF_028641065.1 of Leucoraja erinaceus. NCBI lineage: Eukaryota > Metazoa > Chordata > Chondrichthyes > Rajiformes > Rajidae > Leucoraja > Leucoraja erinaceus. Next base: position 20,141,484 of record NC_073377.1, read on the forward strand.
TACACATCATTGCCTCTGGAATTTTATTTCTTCTGTGCTTTCCACCCTGATGCCCCAGGCATTTCTTTCACTTCACAAATAGAAACATGCTTGAGTAATTAGAATCTTACAATCCAGGGAAAACAATCTGTCCAATCTCACTGCTGCCAGTAATTTCTAATGGAGCTCAAATAAATGCATCGTCAATTTATCATCGGCATTTGCAATCGCATCACATCCTCATTAACGTAGGTGCTATCTGTTCAGTTTGTGTCTGTAAACAAGTGTTTGGAGTGAGGGTTTCAAGAACACTGGTGAAATTCCTTAAATCATGGGCTTTTGCGTATCAGCGGTATTGGACAGGACAAAAGAAATGATTATGCTGGGCCATGCAGATAACGCATTTAAAGCAAAGTAAGACTTTGTGTAATTAATGATTTAAGAGCACAGAGTTTTAATTCCAACCAAACGATTTTGTGCTGCTTCTTTATATTCCCTCTGTTCTTCTGCAATTAGTAACTCAGACTAGGTTTTTTTTCAGGTTTCTTAAACTATAAGGAATTTCTTCTCCATTTGTAATCCTGCACATGGAGATAGCAGCCTGGTACATGGTACGATTCAAAATAACAATTCAAGCTATCGTTTTTTGTGAACGTGCCATCTGCTCCTCCATTTATTCAGATCCACGCCCTTTTGCATGTCCTTGGTACTTATTCATTTGACCGCCATGGAGATGCTGGGCAGTGGAACATGTTCATCCTTTTCTATGGCCAGGCAGTGAGAATATTCGAAGAGCAAGTTCAGCTAGACAAGACAGAGCAAAATTGCCTCAAGATTGCCCTGACCATGTAACATCATGACAATCTTTGGAAGAACCGTCCCTTTCATTGTTGTTGCCATGAAGACAGAATTGCATTTTATATACCTTTCATAGCCTCAACCCCAAAAACCTTCTCAGATTTTCCTTTTTAATGTTCAGTCACTTTGGTATTATGAGACATGGCAGACAATTTGCACGTAGAGTCATAAAATCATAATCGTCCAGCTCAGAAGCAGGCCCAACTTGCCCATGCTGACCAAGATGCCCTATCTATACATGTCCAATCTGCCTGCGTTTGGCCCATATCCCTCTAAATGTGTTCTATCCATGTACCTGTCCAGAGCTACCATGTACCTGTCCAGAGCTACCATGTACCTGTCCAGAGCTACCATGTACCCTGTACAGCGCTGCTAGAGCCAACCTGAAGAAAGGCATCAGGGATGCCAAAGCGGCCCACAAGAGGAAGATAGAGGACCACTTTAACAACAACGATCCACGGCGGGTGTGGCAGGGCATCCAGCACATCACCAACTACAAGCCCAGCAACAGCACGACGGCCGACGGCGACGCCTCACTGGCAGAGGAGCTGAACTGCTTCTTTGCTCGCTTCGAGGCAGAACCAGAAGAGTTCGTCACCATTCTCCCACCAGCCCCTAACAACAACAACTACACCCTCACTGTGCAGGAGCATGAAGTGAGGCGGGTGCTCAGGGCGGTGAACCCGAGGAAGGCTGCCGGCCCGGATGGCGAGACAGGAAGGGTTCTGAAGGAATGTGCAGACCAGCTCTCCGAGGTCTTCACGAAAATCTTCAACTTGTCCCTGTCCAAATCCATCATCCCACCGTGCCTGAAGTCTGCCACAATCATCCCACTACCAAAAAAGCCTGTTATCAGCGGCCTTAACGACTACCGACCGGTCGCTCTCACACCAGTCATCATGAAGTGTTTCGAGAGGCTGGTCCAGCAGCACATCAAAGCCAGCCTCCCGCCCACCTTCGATCCACACCAGTTTGCCTACAGAGCAAATAGGTCCACTGAGGATGCCATCGCCACTGCTCTTCACACTGCACTGACCCACCTCGAACACCAGGGGAGCTATGTGAGGATGCTTTACATTGACTTTAGCTCTGCCTTCAATACTATCATCCCCAGCAGACTGGTCACCAAACTCATGTATTTAGGACTCTCCCAACCCATCTGCCTCTGGATCAAGGACTTTCTGTCTAACCACCCCCAGACCATTAGACTGGGCCATCACCTCTCCACCCCCATCACACTCAGCACCGGCTCCCCACAGGGCTGTGTGTTGAGCCCCCTCCTCTACGCCCTCTACACCCACGATTGTGCCCCCGCCCACTCCACCAACACCATCGTCAAGTTTGCGGACGACACGACTGTGGTTGGACGCATCTCAGGAGGAGATGGGACAGCCTACAGGGAGGAAGTCCAAAGACTGGCAGCGTGGTGTTCAGACAACAACCTCATCCTAAACACCACAAAAACAAAGGAAATTATCATAGACTTCCGTAAGAACAGTGCAGCCCCCAAACCCCTATTCATCAATGGGGACTGTGTGGAAAGGGTCTCAGACTTCAGATTCCTGGGCACACAAATTACGGAGGATCTCTCCTGGACTACAAACACCACCACAGCAGTCAAGAAGGCCCAGCAGCGACTCTACTTTCTGAGGATCCTCAGGAAAAACAACCTGGAGGAGAAACATAGAAACATAGAAATTAGGTGCAGGAGTAGGCCATTCGGCCCTTCGAGCCTGCACCGCCATTCAATATGATCATGGCTGATCATCCAACTCAGTATCCCGTACCTGCCTTCTCTCCACACCCTCTGATCCCCTTAGCCACAAGGGCCAGATCCAACTCCCTCTTAAATATAGCCAATGCTGGTGTCCTTCTACTGCTGCTCCATCGAGAGTGTGCTGGCGTACTGTATAACCACATGGTATGCCAGCTGCTCTGCAGCGGACAGGAGAGCCCTTCAAAGGGTCATCAACACCGCACAAAAAATCACTGGCTGCCCACTGCCCTCCCTGAAGGACATCTTCAGCTCTCGCTGCCTTGGCAGGGCAGCCAACATCCTGAAGGACCCTTCCCACCCTGGACACAACCTGTTCCACCTGCTGCCCTCTGGCAGACGGTACAGGTCTTTCAAAACTCGCACAAACAGACTCAGAGACAGCTTCTACCCCATAGCCATACGTGAACATAACAATGAAAAATAAGAAATAACACTCACATTCAACTGAATGGTTCTACCTCAGCTGCTATTGTTATGTATCTGTAATTTTTTTTTTTAATATGTATATATTTTTACCTTTTCTTATATATTTAAAATTGCTCTTGTGAATCGCACCGTGGGATTGACTTTTAAATTTCGTTGTACCATGTGCAATGACAATAAAGAGATTCAAAATGTTGTTATAATAACTGCCCCAACTACCACCTTTGGCAGCTTGTTCGATATAACTGTGTGGAAAATGTTACCCTTTAGATCCCTATTAAATATTTCCCATCTTTTCTTAAACCCATGCTCCCTGGTTCTTGATTCCCCTACTCTGGGGGAGTATAAAAAACATTATAAATCATGGGCCATCCTATCTCTTTCCCTCATGATCTTATACACCTCTATAAGATTACCCGTCATCCTCCTGCATTCCAAGGAATAAAGTCCTAGCCTGCCCAACCTCTCTCGACAATTTTCACACAGCAACCTTCTATAATTTTGATAATGACCAAATAATCTTCTTTGATTTCGACTGAGTGAGAAATATTACTCTGTTTTGCATTCGTCTTCAAATAATTGTGTGTGCTGGCCTTCACTGTTGGAGGCAAGTTGGAGTTTTCCACTGCTGCTCTTGCACAGACTGAGTAGATACAGTCTATTACTTTCTTATGGAGCTGCAAGGGACCCCAGTTTCTGACCTCTCAGAAACAAGCATCAAGCTAGTACTCACCTGAATGGGCTTTGCATCCAAGCAGTGCATGGTGCTACATCAATGACCTGTGTATTTGTTAGTAATGAATTTCAGGAATGCCCGCAAAAAGAAATCCTTATTTTCTTGGATTTCTGTTATCCTATGTATGCCTTTACTTGGGCTGATAAGTGTATATTATACATGTGCCAATGTTGAAAGTGTAATTGTTACTAACCTAGAAATAGAAACAGCAGCCATCTTAGGTGCAGGATGTCAGGCCATTCGGTTGTCGAGCACAAACTCCTCCCGGTTCAACATGAATGGCTGATAAGAAAACTCAGTATTAGAGTACCTGCCTCCAAGCCAGCATTTCTGATCCTCTAACCACAAGGGCCACATCCAACTGAGCAGTCAAGTCAAGTCAATGAAGTTTATTCTCAACATACCCTCTACGAGAGTGTGCAGTGATTCACCAATGAAAAGTGAAAAAAGTTCTCGCTCATTCGGTTCTAAAAGGATTTCCCCCTTATCCTTAAACAAATGTAACCCAAACAAACTTCCCAACATCGGGAACAAGAATCAGAAACAGTAGAACTGTTGAACCAATAGAACAATGAATTTTGTAACATGTTTCTACCAAACTTGCATAAACAGATGCTAGCTCTGGTGAGGATGCAGATTCCCAGACAGAGAGGGAATATAGAAACATAGAAACATAGAAAGTAGGTGCGAGAGTAGACCACCAGGTCCGTCGAGCCCGCACCGCCACTCGTTCATGGCTGAACACTAAACAGACACACTTACCCACAAACAGTAGACACAAGACACAAACACAAGCACTTCCCCTGATACCCTCACCCCCTCTCCACCCCAAGAACCTTTTGAGCAGGGGGAGGCAAAAAAACCGTCATAAAAACACAGGTTCAATTAGGTAAAAATACGGGGAAATGTGCTCCGAAATGAAATCCAGGCGATGCTCGACACTTGTGCCAAAAGATCACTCAGGTCTTACTACAACCAAACAAACTACAACTAGAATAGTCCATATCTGCCCTCTCCCCGTAGCCCCTTATCCCCTTGGCAGCTAAAAAACCATCTATTTTAGTCTTAAATATATTTAAAGTTTCTGCTTCATATAATTCAGGGTTGTGCACAAAGCCTCCTTGATCAAGTGCAACACCCTTGGTAGCTTCTGCTATCTACTGTTCCATGATTAATAAAATTGATGAAAGAAAACTTGAGGTGGAATTCAGAAGCCTGAGTTCAAAATAACTGGTTGGAAAGAGTCCACCAGCCCACCTATCCAGTCAGTGTAGCATCATCTGTACAAATGTACAAATGCCGTACATACAAACACCTGTAATCAGGATCGAACCCGGGTCTCTGGCGCTGTAAGGCAGTAACTCTACCGCTGTGCCACCGTGCTGCCCCTATGGTGTATAGGGAATAAATGGGAAAGTGGGATAACATAGAACTAGTGTGAACAGGTGTGTACGAAGGCACTGCAGATGCTGGTTTAAATCGAAGATAGATACAAACGTCAGTCTTGCTACCTCCAACTACATTTTATCTCTGTTTGCTTTGTTGTTACCTTTTCCCAACTAACAATATTATTTTCTACATTTTCCTTTGTCTTCATTCCCTCTGTCCTGTTTTCACATCTTACACTTCCTTATCTATACACTTCTTTAACCATGGACATCCCACTCCCCCGGCATCAGTCTGAAGAAGGGTCTCGACCTGAAACGTCACCCGTTCCTTCTCTCCAGAGATGCTGCCTGTCCCGCTAAGTTACTCCAGCATTTTATGTCTATCTTAGTGTGAACTGGTGCACTCTATGGTCTGAAGGACCTGTTTCCATGCTGTATCTCTAAAATCAATACTATATATGAATACAATCAAGCCAAACACATACAAAAGAGAGAGGGAAGAGCATGAAATAGTGATAGATTTGCAAGTGGAAAAATGATTTCAAAGTGGGGCGTTTGTATCGAATGATAGTAGATCTTCCCCTGGGACCAACACACAAAGAGTCGCCATGCTCCGGCACCCTTCCCCCTGCCTCCACAAGATTTTTTTTAAAATCCTGAACAGAAGCAATCTCCTCCATGTCACAACTCAGAGCCTACACTAGTCAAAGGCTGTAACATTGACACTGGGCAGAGAGAGAGGAGGGATACCCTTTAATAAGAAGAGGAGAGAGCGTGCAATGGTGCAGAGAGGATGCAGAGATTCTGTTTCAAAATAGTTAACAAAGCAAATATACATGCAAGAAATAAATAATGTCTTCCATCCAGAGAGAAAATGCTCCTTTCAAAAGATTAGGAAAATATACTGATTACACAGAAAATGAAAGGGATGTTCTAACTTTTTTTGTGGTGGGGATTAGCAACATATTGCAAATTATTAATATAAACATACATGTGAAGAAATTGGGGAAAATATCAGTCTGAAATAACTACACTTGTTTCACAAACTAGGAGCTGTTTTATGTCCTTTATTCCGATGCTTTCAATTTCTAACATTCTTTAGGAAACAAACTGCTGGAGGAATTCAATGGGTCAGGTCACATCTGTGGGGAGAATGGAGAGATGATGTTTTAGGTTGAACCCTTCTTCTGATGGACTGATGGAGTACTGCACCAGTCTGAACAAGGGTCCCAACCAAAAACATTGTCTGTTCGTTCGTTCCACTAATTATGTCCAACGCCTGAGTTTCTCCAGCAGTTTGTTTTTTTTGTGCAGGATTCCAGCATCTGCAGTTTCTTGTGCCTCCATTCATTATAAAGCTGTTGGAGAACAAACCTCCTCACAATGAAAATGCGTCAGCGCCCCGAATCTCTAGACGGATGTGGAGGAAGGAACTGTAGTGTAAACTGCAGTTTATACCGAAGATAGACACAAAATGCTGGAGTAACTCAGAGGGACAGGCAGCATCTCTGGAGAGAAGGAATGGGTGACGACCCAAAAGGTCACGCATTCCTTCTCTCCAGAGATGCTGCCCGTCCCGTTGAGTTATTCCAGTAACTTGTGCCTATCTTATTTCCAGAGTTACTGTTTTTCCTGCTGAGTTACTCCAGCATTTTTTGTCTATCTTAACTTAGCATAACTTAGAGACACAGTGTGGAAACAGGCCCTTTGGCCCACCGAGTCTGCACCGACCAGCGATTCCTGCACATTAACACAAAAGTTAGTGGTTTTGTAGATAGTGAAGAGATGGTTGTGAAAGGTTGCAGCAGAATCTGGATCAATTGGCCAGGTGGGCAGAGGAATGGTTGATGGAATTTAATATAGAAAAGTGTGAGGTGTTGAATTTTGGGACGTCGATCAAGGGCAGGACCTACATGGTACATTGTAGGCCTCTGGGTAGTGTCGTACAGCAGAGGGATCTAGGAGTACAAGTGCATGGTTCCATGAAGATTGAGTCGCAGGTAGATAAGGTGGTCAAAATGGCTTTTGGCACTTTGGCCTTCATGTCAGAATATTGACTATAGAAGTTGGGAGGTCATGTTGCAGTTGTATAAGACGTTGGTGAGACTGCATTTAGAATATTGTGTTCAGTTCTGGGCACCATGTTATAGGAAAGATATTGCCAAGCTTGAAAGGGTACAGAAAAGATTTATGAGGATGTTGCCAGGACTAGAGGGTGTGAGCTATAGCGAGAAATTAAGGAGGTTGGGTCCCTATTCCATGGAGCGCAGGAGATAGATAGATAGATAGATAGATAGATAGATAGATAGATAGATAGATAGATAGATAGATAGATAGATAGATAGATAGATAGATAGATAGATAGATAGATAGATAGATAGATAGATAGATAGATAGATAGATAGATAGATAGATAGATAGATAGATAGATAGATAGATAGATAGATAGATAGATAGATAGATAGATAGATAGATAGATAGCCTTTTATTGTCCAGGATGGGGGGGAGGGGAGATCTTATAGAAGTACACAAAATCATGAGAGGAATAGATCCGGTAGATGCACAGGGTCTTTTGCCCAGAGTCGAGGACCAGAGGACATAGGTTCAAGGTGAGGGGGATAAGATTTAATAGGAATCTGAGGGGTAACTTTTTCACACAAAGGTGGTGGGTGTATGGAACAAGCTGCCAGAGGAGGTAGTTGAGGCTGGGACTATTCAAGAAACCATTAAACTGGTACATCGATAAGACAGGTTTGGAGGGATATGGACCAAGTGGGATGAGTGTAGCTTGGACATTGTTGGCCGGTGTGGGCGAGTTGGGACGAGGGGCCTGTTTACACGCTGTATCACTCTATGACTATGACTATCTTACACACACTCGGGACAATTTACATTTATACCAAGTAAATTAACCTACAAACCTGTACGTCTTTGGTGTGTGGGTGGAAACCGAAGATCTCGGAGAAAACCCAGGCAGGTCACGGGGAGAACGTACAAACCCCGTACAGCCATGTACCCGTAGTCAGGATGGATCATGGGCCCCTAGTGCTGTAAGGCAGGAACTCTACCGCTGTGCCACCGTGCTTCCCTCTGACTGGATAGTGGCTTGAATCCCGGGTAGTTAAAACTTCGCTTACTTAGAGCTGATTGAGACAAATCCAAAAGAACGACAACAATAAAAGAGGCAGCCACTGTGCTCTACTGTGTGATTGGGTGTAAACACTGGTGCACCCTTTGATGACCTGCTTCTGACAGCAATTCCAGTTTATTGAAGCCTATTGTGTGATAAAAGCACCACTGAGAAAACAACCAGTCGCTATTAACGAAGGTGCAAATGGATCAAGTCTAAAGGGATTCATTTATTCTCCAAAGCACACTATGCTTTACCATGGAGATCATCTGAGGATGATTGTGCCTATCATGCACAAGTCATTTAGGTTAAAGAAGGTCATGTTGAAGGGCATGACAAGCTCAAATACATCTGTTTTCTAAGATGAGTTTTGAAGCAGACAAATTTATTTTAAATGGAATCTTAGTTGATGGAAAAATACCTTTTTTTCCCACAACCTAAACTTGTATTTCACAATCTATCACCACACTTTCGCCAAGGCAGTGTAATTATCTCAAAGAGATATATTTTTGAGTAGCACCTCAATCAATACATTCTATTTAGAACCATTGTGTAAGAAAGAACTGCGGATGCTGTTTAAATCGAAGGTAGACACAAAATGCTGTAGTAACTCAGCGGGTGAGGCAGCATCTCTGGAGAGAAGCAATGGGCAACGTTTCGGGTCGAGACCATTCTTCAGTCTGAACAAGGGTCTAAACCTGAAACGTCGCCCATTCTTTCTCTCCACCTATTTAAGTAAGTAAGTAAGTAAGTAAGTAAGTAAGTAAGTAAGTAAGTAAGTAAGTAAGTAAGTAAGTAAGTAAGTAAGTAAGTAAGTTTATTAAGTAAGTAAGTAAGTTTATTGGCCAAGTATTCACATACAAGGAATTTGCCATGATGCTCTGCCCACAAGTAACAACATGACATATATTGACAGTTACGAATGACTCAGAAAATACTAAACATTAATAATAATAAAACATTAATGATAAAACACCATTGTTCAAGCATGTGAACCAACAAAATACCAGATCACAGGGAGGCTACAGGTTTTTGGCTGTTGAGTAGAGCAACTACTCGTGGATAAAAATTGTTTTTATGTCTGCCTGTGGCAGCTTTGACAGTCCGGAGTCGCTTTTAGAACCATGCGTTTTTGTATTATTCCATTAAATTGATAGAAGGAAGACTGATGTGGGAAATGGAACTATTGTTCTGTTTCTGTGCTGTATGATTCTATGACTCTAAATTTTGCAAACACATTTTTTATTAGCATTGCATTAGCATTACTTACCAAAGTGAACGAATCATGTTAACCATTGTTAACTTATCTTTGAGTAAGAAGGAACTGCAGATACTGGTTAAAACCGAAAGTAGACACAAAAAGCTGGAGTAGCTCAGCGGGACAGGCAGCCTCTCTGGAGAGAAGGAATGGGTGATGTTTCGTGTCGAGACCCTTCTTCAGACCTTCTGCTTCTGAAGGAGTGTCTTGACCCGAAACATCACCCTTTACTTATCTTTACCTGTTTTGACTCTTCTGCAGTGTGTAAACACACTTGCCACAGCATATCTAATGGAAGGCGGTGTTGTTGAAATAAGTTGTTGAAAGGTCTATCGCAATGTTTAAGAAGCAATTAGACAGGTACATGGATAGGATAGGTTTAGAGGGATATGGGCCAAATGCAGGCAAGTGGGACTGGTGTAAATGGGACATTGTTGGTCATTGTGGGCAAGTTAGGCTGAAGGGCCTGTTTCCACACTGTATGACTCTATGTGCTGATGTCAGCTGGTCAACATGGAGGAGAATGCAGGACAGAATGCCACAGGAGGCCAAGATGCAGGACAGAATGCCACAGGAGATCCTACATCCCTGTGGCTATCAAACTTTACAACTCCTCCCCCTTCTGTGGTTGAGTTGACTGAAACTGACTCCCCCCCCCCCCCCCCCCCCCCCTCCAATCTTTGCACACACCCCAAGCCTTTCCACTTGTCATTTCAATTTCATGCTTCATGTATTTTGTGTTTTTAGACTGTTGGCAGATCAATTTCCCTCCTGGGATAAATAAAGTTCTATCCTACTGTATTGTATTGTAATCTCAAATGACTGGCTTCAGAAGGCCAGGCTACAATCTGTCCCTTCTCCACTTCAGCTACAGAGGTCTGGGCAGCAAGCATTGACAAGAGTGCTTGTAATAGATAGGTGAAGGCACAGAGTCTTTTCCCCAGGATAGGGGATTTATGAAATAGAGGGCATAGGCTTAGCGTGAGAAGGAAAAGATTTAATTGGAACATGAGGAGCAACTTTTTGATGCAGAGGGTGGTAGGTGTATGGAACGAGTTGCCAAAGGAAGCAGCTCAGGCAGGTACAATAATAACATTTAAAAGAGATTTAGACAGGTACAAGGAAAGTAAAGGTTTAGAAGGATATGGGCCAAATGTAACAAATGGAACTAGCTTAAATAGGGCATCTTGGTCGGAGTGGGGCCTGTGCTATATGACTCTAAGGAGCACAAAAGTGAGGATTTGCACCTTCTGTAATTAGTGCATCAGTAGCGTTGTGATTTCAGAGGGACCGGGATGTCTGAAGGAAATTATGAACACTCTGTCATCTTCTATGGTGTGAACTCCTCTGCTGGTGATAGACTCATTATTATGACTCATTATGATGGTCAGAACTGTCTCCTCCATGGGAATAATTGTCAGTTAATTATTACTACTTGTGATTACAAACCATCGTATTCTCCAAGACCCAGGAGCATGTGTTAGCGAGAGCCATGCAATGTTATTGGGTGAAGTACCGCTCATAGTTGTGGAAGTGACAGTGCGTGCTAGCTCTGAGATGTGAATATGAGGATTGGAACAGCGTTCGTGTGGAGTGTATGAATGTTAATTCTTGATCTAACTTGATAGAGATTCATGGTTGATGGGTGAAAGAGAAATCCTTTGAACAGCAACTGATATGCAAGGGGGTAAAAAACAATTTGCCGGTGGGACTCATCACTTCAAGCAGCATCTGTGGAAGCAAAGAGATTGTCGGCGTGTCAGGTCGAGACTCAGTTAGTGGGATAAGACAGTTGAGGATGCCTTTGATGGCACTGAACATTGTGTAAAGTCCAAAAGTACTGGAGTAACTCAGCAGGTCAGTCAGCATCTCTGGAGAACATGGATCCCCCAGAGAGGCTGCCTGACTTGCTGAATTACTCCAGCACTTTGTGTCCTTTTGTATATTAACCGGCACCTGCTGTTCTTTGTTTCTAACTATGTAACGGCACGGTTCACCATGTTGCACAGAATTCCATGGCCTTCAGAATTGACAGGTGGCAATTTCCAGCACAGTTTTCCCCTCCCACTTGGATTAGAGAATTATCTGGAGGACCTCCTAACCATTCTTTCCTCCTCCTCTCCCGCTTTCACCAATTTTCCACGTATAGTATCTGAAAACTAAATTTACTTTCTGCACTTTCCTGTGTCTTGTCACTTCTGAATTACTCCCAAGTCAAAATTGCGCAGTGGTGCAGCTGGTAGATTTGTTGCCTCACAGCGCCAGAGACCTGGGTTCGATCCTGACCTCGGATGCTGTTCGCACGTTCTCCCTTTAACCGCATGGGTTTCTGCCGGATGCTCCAGTTTCCACCCTCATCCCAAAGACGTGTGGGTTTTAGGTTAATTTATCTCTGTAAAATTGCCCTAAGCGTGTAGGGAGTTGATAAGAAAGTGGAATAACATAAAACTGATGTAAACAGGTGATTGTTGGTCAGCACGAATCCAAAGCTCTAATGCTCGAAAACTCTAAGCTTTATGGGCCTGTCCCACTTAGGCGATTTTTCAGGAGTCTGGCATCGACTGGAACGGGGACTGTCAGAGTGGAACACACACACACAAACACATCGCAAAGGCAGGGGGACAGGGCAAGCGGAGGGAGCGCTGTCTGAAATTAACACAGTGCTGTGAAGTTCGGTGGGCATTTAACATTACCGGTCGGTTATCCTTGGTTCTGAAAACTACTGCTTCCATTTTTTTTTGCCCAATGTGCCAATGAAATTCACCGGTCAGCACCGGCTACAACCTACAAGAACCTACGAGAACCTTCGACTTCCTGGCAACCCACTAGGACCACCTGGCGACCCACCTACGGCTCGAGAATTCTCGCTACTCTCCATGGCGGCTTCATTTTAGTCGCTGCTAATTTTTCAACATGTTGAAATATTTGCGGCGACCATAATGAGGCCGTGACTAGTTCCCAGATGCGGGAACTCCTCACGACCAAAGGCGACTGCCCGGCAACCACCCGAAAACATGTGGCGACCACGTGGCGACTGCATAGTCTCCTGCAGTCGCCTAAGTGGGACAGGCCTATTAGAAACACTAAATGTTCCTCAACAAGTGGCAACACCTTCTGCACCTCTAAGTATTTCCCATCAGAAATACTGCATAATATTAAGGGCCTCTGGCATCTCATGAAATTAAGCCTGTCTGCAAGGAAAAGGTTTGCACTGTTAAGCTGCCTTGTGACTGCCGAAATGCTCTACCAGTTAATGTGGTAGAATTCTGTTCCCCAATATTCAGCTCTCACCCACCAAATAGTTGGCATTGTGTAGATGTTTGTCTGGCCTATCTGTGCTTAAGAGTAAAAATCTCTCAGCTCTCCCTTGACATTGCTAAATGTTTGACTTTAGACTTCAGAGATACAGCGAGGAAACAGGCCCTTTGGCCCACCGAGTCCGTGCCGACCCCTTAAACCAGCACTATCCTACACAGCAGGGACAATTTACAATTTACAGAAGTCAATTAACTTACGAAACCATATGTCTTTGGAATGAGAGAGGAAACCCACTGAGAAAACCCACCGTACACTCCGTACAGACAGCACCCCTAGTCAGCATCGCACCTGGATCTCTGGTGCTGTAACTCTATTGTTGCACCACTGTGCCATCCTGTTTTCTAACCAATATCGTCTCGCTCCTCGCCATCCTGAACGTCTGAACCCTAAATTGGGACTTAGCATCCTATTTAGCAAAAGGCTGAATTAGCAAATATTGACTAGTAACCAATGTTGATAAGAACCTTAGCTCAAATTAAATCTGTTTCTTTAATGATGAGGGAAGAATGTAACTCAGACATTACAGTTTTTTTAATCTGTTCTCAGGCAACCTCTTTCACCTTCATGCAAATCTGAAATGACGCTTTCTAAATTGTTTGCCTGAGCCTTCTTCAGCAGCTCATACATTTTAAAATCACATACAGGGTATTCTTAGCTTTCATCAAAAGCTACAAATTTGATATAAAAGACTCAAAGCTGGGTATTCTTTGAACACGGCCAATTTTGGAGATTGAAATTTCATTGATTTTAGATGCTTATGAGGATGAACCAAGTAATATTTACAGAACAATTAAAATAGAAAGAAGATCACTTCTATAAAACAATGGAGATACGCATCGGGTCAGGTGGCACTTGAGGGGAGGTATACAAAGTTAACGTTGCAGCTTGATTAGAACAGCAATTTCTGTTTTATTTTCAGAATTCCAGCTTCTGTAATTTTTTTAATATTTAAATTTATACAGTGTATTTCATGATCTCAGGTAGTCCTAAATCACATTAAGGTCAATTACTTGGCTTTTGAATTGTGAACACTGTCACCCAATCTGGTGCAATACAAATCCACCCTGGAAGCACAGCAGCATATGGAATTGCAGCAGTTTATTTTAGTTCAGTTTAGAGATACAACATGGAAACAGACCCTTCGGCTCCCTGACCAACTATTACCCATACACAGTAGGGTATTTACAAAATTTACAACAATTTACAAAAGCCAATTAACATAAAACCTCACGGGGAAACCAACTCTTTCACAGGGACAACATACAAACTCCCTACAGACAGCACCCGTAGTCAGTATCGAACCTGGGCCTTGGCACTGTGAGACAGCAGCTCAACCACAGCGCCACAGTGCCGCTCCACATCCGAGTGTCATCCCGTTGAGGTCAATGATTGGTGATGAGCTTCTCTGCAAGTAAACATTGATTTTGGAAAATAATACGAGGGAGCTACACCAACTTGATCCATGGTGATGCATCAATTTATCGTTGCAACCAAGATAAAGCAGCGTTAGAAATAGTGTAATCAATCAAATCAGTAGCTGGCTCAATTGTGACGGAATTCCATTAAAATGAACACTACAAAGCTAATTTACTGACTTGGACATTGCACAATTGCTGAAGTAGTCACCGGAAGGTTTGTGTGTTTAATGTGCTTTGGATTTGGCAAGGACCCAATATAATTCCTCTATAAACACAACAGAAAGAGAACATTTCTTAGTCGAGGACATTGTGAATATCGTCAATTGCAGGTGTTTGAAGGAGCTATACGACGTTGCCGCAAAGATTAGCCTGAACCTTCAAACTCTCCCAAATATGTGCCTTTAATCTTTTATTTATTCTTGATGTTAGCTCGCTTGATCATTGAGGCTATTGACATACAACCTCAGTAGAATGACAGAAAACTTCACATTGTCACTTTTGGAAGCACACTGTGATGATTGTGGTTTGCAACAACAGCTGCATGAGTTTGAATGTACCTTCCTATGGGCAAGTGGAGAACTCTCCGCTTGTCATAGTGTGTTTGACTACCTCTTCACTGTCATGGCTATGACCTTTCCAGTTCTTTTCATCTCACTTTTGAGAGCCAATTTGCAAGAGCTGTTTCCTTTGCTCTGGCATTTATTAATTGTTAGAATGTTTGGTTTGATTCCCCTGTCAATGTCAGCTATCAGAATAATATCCTGATGCTACGCTATTTCAAATCAAAATGGTTCCAGAGATTTCCGGATCCCACGGAGCAGTGTAATTCACTTTAGTTGTACGAAAATTACTATAGCATGTGTAATTTTCTTTGGATTTACTTTACATACTAATTAGTATTTGAAGGTACACAAAAATGCTGGAGAAATTCAGCGGGTGCAGCAGCATCTATGGAGTGAAGGAAATAGGCAACGTTTCGGGCCGAAACCCTTCTTCAGACTGATAGGGGTGATGAACCTGGCTGGGGATGGAAAATGATTAGGAGCAGCACACAGCATAAACAAATCACTGAGGTTAATTGGTAAAAACAAGGAACAGCAGATGCTGGCTTACACAAAAGGACACAAAGTGCTGGAATAACTCAACGGGTCAGGCTGCATCTCTGAAGAAAATGGAAAGGTGATGTCTTGGGTCGAGACTGAAGAAGGCTCCCGACCCAAAACATCACATAATCTCTACAGTTGCTGCCTCACCTGTTGAATTCCGCCAGCACTTTGTGTCCTACTGAGGCTAATTACAAAGGCCTTGAATTGCAATGTACTAATTTGGCGGCATTAGAGTGTGTGCACCAGGTCTGTAGGTGCCTTGCAGGAGCAACAAACCAGATGTTGCATGCCTTTGATCGTGAAAATGTGGCATCTAGCATTCCCTTCCCAAGATAGACACAAAATGCTGGAGTAACTCAGTAGGACAGGCAGCATCGCTGGAGAGATGGAATGCGTGACGTTTTGGGTCTTCTCTTCCCAAGGCTAGGTGCAATACTTTGAGAGGGAGGTTGTCTTGGATTTGTAGGGGCAGATCATCTGAGGGACTCGGGTTGGCAGAATGGAGAGGTTGGCTTGTTCTGGGGTTATGGTGTTGGCAGTTCATCTATCGGGGGATGGGGAGGGGGAGGGAGAGGGAGAGGGGCAGCGAATTGAGGTCTGCCAGCTCGAGGTTGGCCAGCTCGAGTTAATTAGAAGAAACACCAAAAAAGGGAAGATGAAGGAGTTGGTGGGGATCTTGAGAATTGGGAATCAACAGTTGGGAGATATTATGATATCGAGGGGAATTGCTGTTTCGGGCCCAGCACAGACATAAGGATGAGACAGGGATGGATATCAGGGCTGCTGGCATGGGCAGTTACAGTCAATACAGGCCAAGTCTCTAATTCAATGTGGTGCTGTGAAAACCATGTTATTCCAGGGATACGCAGCAAAAGGCATCAATTTTAGATCATCTTGACTTGATCTAAGCTCCGCGCCAATGCTCCAAAAGGTGTTTGTCATAAGGAACGGCATTCTCCCATGGGCCTCTCAAGGTTGTATCAGATTCTTTCTTTCAGTTATTCAATTAGTTTCTGGTGAACAGTCGTTAATTTAACTAACAAGCAAAGGGACCTTATTTATAAAAAGAGCTTACATCATGCAAATCAGCTTTTCTTTGCACTGAAACAAATGTATTAATAACACAACAGAGAGGAATTGGTGACTGGCTGCCAATCCTAAAGTGGTACCTTCTTAAAATGGTTGTCTCTAAACTGCTCCAGTTCTGGGGCAATTGCAGATGGACAATAAATGCTGAACCGAGAACAAATCAATAGCCAATGATGCAAACATAACATAAGAAAAGGTTAATATCATATTTCACTACAGGAAGTTCTTGTCGATAAGTTATAGGTGCAGAAATAGGCCATTTGGGACATCAAGACTACTTCGCCATTCAATCATGGCTGACTTTTCTTTCCCTCTCAAAGCCAATTCCCTGCCTGCCCCCCATAACCCTGACATCCTTACTAAGAAAAAAAAAACACATTTCCAATTGAATCCAGCTGAGAAACCATCCCCTCCCCAGAATTATATAATTACATTTACAGGCAAACATCAGTTAACCCAATCCAAATTAGAAATGGAACCAAGGATATTCATACTCTGCACCTTTTAATCACCCCTTGAGCAATGAGCCCAGAGCTTTAAAATGCAACCAGTAAAGAGTAAGCAGCCCATTGCATGCTGGTGGTGTTGAAGGAAAAGTGCTTGTTACTGATCTGATGAGTAAATTTACACATTTGAGGCACGGAAAATTTATTTTACAAGCTCATCTCAAAACCCGCGGCATAATTTGTTCGAGAGGGCACTGAAGTAGGATACATGTTCTCATTTGTGAGTCAGTTATAAATGTCAGATCTGCATAGACTCAATCCCTGTTTCACTGTTCTCTCTGGCGTATCTCATTTTGTTGGTGTTTTTGTTTGTTTAGTAAATTTTATGCTTGTCAAGGTGAATGATGAGAATGCAGAGAAGATAACATATTACAAATTTCCATGTTTTATACATCCCTTCATACACTCACAGTAGTTGATTAATATACAAATGTTTTCTCTTGATTGGTTTTGTAGGTCAGGAAGGAGCTGTGGGAGTTATATCCTTTCTTTAAAGATTATGCTTTCCCTCATTCTCCAACATATAGGGATCATCGATCCCTTTCACACTTCACGTAAAGGCTTTTAGGGTGGGGTCCTTGAAAAAGATCCCTTTGTTTTCTTTTGTCTTGTTAGATGTCTGTTTTAGTTTATTTTTAGTTGTGTATGTGTGTGGGGGGTGGGGGAAACTTGTTTTAGTCTCTTCCTTCAAGGGGATGCGACCTTTTCTTTGTTGTATCTCCATCTCCGTCTCCGTCTGCGCTGAGGCCTAATCGTGGAGCTGGCGGCCTACAACTGGAACCGACCTCGAGGCTCTGGAGGCGGAGCCTGTGGACTCACCATCGTGAAGCTGGCCGACTTCGGGGCTGTGTTTGCGCTGTGGCTGCGGCCCGACTTCGGGGCCTCGGAGGCTTCGGCCGCGGACCCATGGACGACAACATCGGGAGCTCACAGGACCCAGGTTGGTGACCGATTCTCCGGAGCTCCGGCAACAACAGCTTTGTCCGCTGGACTGGAGGGTGGTGGCTTCGTCCGCCCCCAGCCACAGAGTTTGAACTGGCCCGATCGCGGAGCTTGGATTCGGCCGCGGGACTTACCATCACCCGGCTGGGGGCCCAACATCTAAAGCCTGGATCGCCTCAACGCTGAGGGAGAACAAGGAAGGAAGAGATAAGACTTTAAGATGTTTTGCCTTTCATCACAGTGAGGAGGTGACTGGAGATTCACTGTGATGGATGTTTGTGTTAAATTGACTGCAAGGTACCCTATTTAGTTCAAACAAAAAAGTTTGAAAGACAACAAAGGAAACTCAACTCAACCTGAATCTATCATCAGAATTAGGCTGATAGTCTCCCTCTTTTCCCCTGTCCCATCAGGCAGGAGGTAGAGAGCGTGAAAATGCATATATCCAGATTCAAAGTCTATCTCAGCTGTTATCAGACAACAGAACCATCCTACCAACAACTAGAGAGCGGTCCTGAGCTATTATCTATCTCATTGGCGACCCTCAGATTGCCTTTAATCGGACGTTACTGGAATTTTCTTGCACTAAACGTTATTCCTTAACCTTACACATGTATTTGTGCAATGTGGACATGCAAACACCAAACACCATACACTCAATACCTGAGGTCAGGATTGAACCTGGGTCTCTGGGCTGTGGCAGCAAATCATTTGAAAAGGTTTGAATTTATATTTGCAACAATCATTGGTTTATTTATTTATCTCTGACAAGTCCATAAATATACCAGGAACAGTATCAGGTTCAATGAGATTACTGCTAATTCAATCTTGTCTCAATGTCACTTTTACATGCTCTCTCCATATCTCTTGCATTTAAATGTCTGACATTCTCTGCCTGGAGATATTCAATGATTTCACTTCATAAGCTCATAAATCCATAAGTGATAGGAGCAGAATTAGGCCATTTGGCCCATCATCTGCTCCGCCATTCAATCACAGCTGATTTATCTCTCCCTCCTAACCACATTCACCTGCCTTCTCCCCATATCCCCTGTCACCCGTACTAATCAAGAGGGCCTCGACCTGAAACCTCACACATTCCTTCTCTCCAGAGATGCTTCCTGTCCCGCTGAGTTACTCCAGCATTATATGTCTACCTTTGATTTAAACTAGCATCTGCAGTTCTTTCCTACACAGTAATCAACAATCTATTTATCTCTGCCTTAAAAATATCCATTGATTTGGCCTCCACAGGCCTCTGTGGCAATGAATTCCACAGATTCACCACCCTCTGACTAAAGAAATTCCTCCTCATCTTCCTAAAGGAACGTCCATTAATTCTAAGACTGACCTCTAATCCTCGACTCTCTCACTGGTAAAAAAACGTCCTGTCCACATCTACTCTATCCAAGCCTTCCAGAATTCCTCTGAGATATGAGCATTCTCCTCGTCTCCAGATAAAAATAAAATCCAAACTTTTTCACCCATCACTAATTACTCTTGAGAAGGTGGTGGTGGACACCTTTTGAACGACTGCATCCTTTGTGTGAAAGTGCTGGCACAGTACTGCTAAAGGGTGAATGCAATATGTTTCCAAGTCCAGATGGAATATGTTTTGCAGTGGACCTGCAGGTAGAGGCATTCCCACTCATCTGCTGCCCCTGTCCATCTTAGTGTAAGAGGTCAGGTGTTTGGGAAGCGCTAATGGTAGAGTTTTCTGAAGAGTGTCTACAAAGCATTTTGTAGATAATACATATCGCAACCTTATAGAGAACATGGATGCTTAACATGGACATGGGATACTAATCAAATGTATGAAGTATACCATCCTGAATGTTTACAAAATTTGGCGGCACAGTGGCGCATTGGTAGAGTTGCTGACTTACAGCGAATGCAGCGCCAGAGACCCGGGTTCAATCCCGACTACGGGTGCTGTCTGTACGAAGTTTGTACGTTCTCCCCTTGACCTGCATGGGTTTTCTCCCACACTCCAAAGACGTACAGGTATGTAGGCTAATTGGCTTGATAAATGTAAAAATTGTCCCTAGTGGGTGTAGGATAGTGTTAATGTGCGGGGATCGATCGTCGGCATGGACCCAAAAGGGCCTGTTTCCGTGCTATATCTCTAAACTAAACTAAACTACAGTAGCCACGGATACTGATTTCCCCACCATCGAAGGGATCTTCAGCAGTCGCTGCTTCAAAAAAGCAGCCAGCATCATCAGAGACCCGCACCACCCTGGCCATGCTCTTATTTCACAGCTGCCATTGGGAAGAAGTTATAGGAGCCTGAAAGCTGTAACATCTAGGTTCGGGAGCCGCTTCGTCTCTACAACTATCAGGCTATTAAACACAACAACCTCCAAATAAGCATCCGAACTACAAAGACTTATGGGCCCGTCCCACTTAGGCGATTTTTCAGCGGACGGCCGATGACTGTCAAGTTGCAAAGGCGGGGGCCAGAGCAAGCGGGGGGACCACTGTCTGAAATTTACACGGTGCAAACCCAAGGTGATACAGACACACAACACGATGACCAGGAAGGTTGGCACTGTAATTAAGAAGGCTAGCACAGTTTACGGTAAGTCCTTTAAAAGAGGGGGGAGAAGGGGGGGGGGGGTGGGGGGTAGAAGGGGGAGAGGAGAAGAGGGGGAGAAGGAGTGAAAACAACTTTTAAGAAGCCAGACAACTTTTAGCCAGAGATACACGGCTGTGAAGTTCGGCGGACATTTAACATTACCGGTTCGTTATCCTTGGTTCTGAAAACTCCTGCTTACGTTTTTTTTTCCCAATGAGCCAATGAAAATGACCAGTCAGCAAAGGCGATTAACTAAAACTACCTACGACTACCTCGACTGCCTACAACTACATGGCGACCCCACTACAACTGCACCTACGACTACAGGATTATCGATTTTCTCCATGGCGACCAATTTTTGTTAAAAGATTTGCGGCGACCATACTGAGGCCACGACTAGTTCCCAGAATGTGGGAACTCCTCGCGACCATGTAGGAGGCGACCATGTGGCGAGCGCAGAGTCTCCTGGATTCGTGTAAAGAGTCGCCTGAGTGGGACAGGCCCATTAGGGGTGTTGGTTTTGCCTTTGCACTACATTTACTGAACTTTTTTGTTGTTTATTTTGGTGTTTGTAGCGCACTATGTTTACAAATCTGTTGTGCTGTTGCAAGTAAGGATTTCCTTGTTCCATTTTGGAACATATGACAAGTAAATACTCTTGGCTTCACTGAACAAACAGCATTTCTTTGGCATGTGAGAGGAATCTTGAGCACCCATGGAATCCATGTAATCACAAGGAGAAGGTGCAAACTTCAAATAGACCATTGAGCTGTTGGGATTAAACCTGAATCTTTGTGCTAGTGGTTGCAACACTAACTAAATCGTTAGAGCTGCAACCAACCAGGCAAGTAATGATAATCTAACAGATGTCCAGTGGTATGAATATTGATTTCTCCAATTTCAAGTAACCCTTGCATTCCCTCTCTCTCTGTCCCTCCCCCGCCCTGATCGCCTTGGTTAGTTTTACTGTTCGTATCCCCTCGTTATCACGTCCTCCAGACCAATGGGCCATTGTGGGCTATTTTGTCATCTGTGCCCTCTCTGATCTGTTCAGTACCTTTCAATGCCTCTAGTTTCCCTCTCCCGTGACTCTCAGCCTGAAGAAAGGTCTTGACCCAAAACCTCACCTGTTCCTTTTCACCAGAGATGCTGCCTGACCCGCTGAGTTACTCCAGCATGTTGTGTCTATTTTGCATATCCGATCTGTACCTTGTTGATGGTTGTGGTACCTGTGAGCTGCTCAGTCAGGTTTCTGACCATTGTTGATGGTGGCAGTCTTTCTCACGGTAACAGAACCAAATATAAAAAGTTGAAGAAGGAACTGCAGATGCTGGAATAATTGAAGGTAGACAAAAATGCTGGAGAAACTCAGCGGGTGAGGCAGCATCTATGGAGCGAAGGAAAGGGTGGCGTTTCGGGTCGAGAGCCTGAAGAAGGGTCTCGACTCGAAATGTCACCCATTCCTTCGCTCCATTGATGCTGCCTCACCCGCTGAGTTTCCCTGGCATTTTTGTCTACCTTCAAATATAAAAATTGGTTGGTTAGACTGTGTCTCAGAGATGGTTATAGCCTTATATTTGTGTGGAATGAACAAAACTTGCTAGTTATCAGCACTTGCCTGAAATTTGTCCTGCTGCATACTGATGCTGACTGCTTCATTTTCTGAGGAGCTGTAAATTGAATTAAATATCTAATTTCTAAAATTATCATGGAAATATTAGGCTTTGTTGCATAAGGTCTAAATTAGTTTTAATGGCATACTAAGCCATAATTACCACTTAGCAAACTCTCTGGCCCTAAAAGACTAATTTTACGTAATTGGACTATAATTCCCTCACATAAATATTTCAAAAATATAATGGGTTTTAAAATAATATTCACAAGTTATTTTATACAACTTCAGCTTCTACCTTAATCAAATATTTGTATTTCATTCTTCATTTTGTACATAATAAAATAGTTGAAATACATTTGTGATTTTTTTCTTCTTGGTTTGTAGTGTGTCAGAATCCATTGAAAGCATGCACCACCTGTACATGTATAGTGACAATAAATGGCATATCTATCATATCTATCTGACTCAGAACAGCTTCTTCCCCTCCATTATCCGGCTTCTGAACAGTCCTTCCATTAGCTAGTGTACTGTTCGACACACCTCTATCCATAGAGGACACTAGACTTTGTCTAAGGACGTTCTTTTAGGAAAGAGAAATGTCTTTAGTCAGAGGGTGGTGAACCTGTGGAATTCTCTGCCACAGAAGGCTGTGGAGGCAAAGTCAGTGGAGTGGATATTTTTAAGGCAGAGATAAATAGATTCTTGCTTAGTGCAGGTATCAGAGGTTATGGGGAGAAGGCATGCGAATGAGGTTAGGAGGAAGAGATAGATTGAATGGCAGAGTAGACTTGATGGGCCAAATGGCCTAATTCTACTCCTATCACGTGACCTTATGACATGAACTGATGCTCTACATTGCTGAGAACTATATTCTGTCTCTATAGCTTCATCTTTTCTCAATCTATGGTACTTGAGTTTGAACTGATTTTACCTATGTTTGCTATATATGATCTGTTTGGATTGAATGCAAAACAAAGCTATTCACTTTACCTTGGTGCACATGACAATAATAAACCTAGCCCTTAGCCTTAATGTAATTGACTGTTCAGTCAGGTTCAACCTATCCCACTGGCTGGACTTCAGAGATTGCTTCACATTGATGCTGGTAAGGGGCTGGTCCACATCTCAGTAATTGCTGGATTTTTACAGGAACATTTTTCAAGGTCAACAACAAATGCTGTTCCTTTACCACCAACTGCAAATCCAAGGCTGTTATTTTTTTTTAAACAGCTTCCTTTTCAGATGACTTAAATGCTTCTCAATGCAGGATCAAAACCCAGTGTTGTTTTGATAGGATTATGCTCAGTGGAACTGCTGTCTTTTGAATTAGGTATTAAAACCAAGTGATCTGCTTCCTTCAGAATGACCATGAGATTCTATGTCACTACTTTGAAATAAAGTTATCCCTATTGTCCAGTATCAAAGCTATTGATTGCTAAGTCTCCTGTGTGTTAGTGGTGTAAGGTATATGATTTTCTTATTATCTATACTTTAGCCAGGTTCAATGATCGCTGCTCAAAATGCTTTCTACACCATCATTAATAACTTCAACCATCACTAATTGGAACTTAGAAGATAGAACAGTACAGCACAAGAACTAGCCCTTCGGCCCACAATGTCTGTACTGACCATGATGCCAAGTTAGTCAGAAGAAAGGTCTCGACCCGAAACGTCACCTATTCCCTTTCTCCAGAAATGCTGCCTAACCTGCAGAGTTACTCCAGCTTTTTGTGTCTATCTTAAACTAATCTCATCTGCCTGTGTGCGGTCCATATCCTTCTACTCCCTGCATATCTATGTGCCTATTTAAAAGCCTAGTAAATGCCACTCTCATATCTCGTATCTGGCAGAGGCTCTCACCACTCTCTGTGTGGAAAAAAAACTTGCTCCGCACATCTCCTTTAAACTTTGTCCCTCTCAACAAACTATGGCCTCTGATCTTTATCATTTCCACCTCGGTGAGAAAATAGAATTCAGAGTTTGGAAGAATGAGGGGGGACCTCATTGAAACATACAGAATCGTGAAAGGCTTGGATAGAGTGGATGTGGAGAGGATGTTTCCACTAGTGGGAGAGTCTAGGACTAGAGGCCATAGCCTCAGAATTAAAGGATGTTCTTTTGGGAAGGAGATGAGGAGAAATATTCTTTAGTCAGAGGATGGTAAATCTGTGGAATTATTTGCCACAGAAGGCTGTGGAGGCCAAGTCAGTGGTTATTTTTAAGCAAGAGACAGATAGATTCTTGATGTCAGAGGTTATGGGGAGAAGGCAGGAGAATGGGGTTAGGAGGGAGAATGGCAGGGTAGACAATGGGACAAATGGCCTAATGCTACTCCTATTCCTTATGGCCTTTGACTTTATGACAGTCTACGTTATCCAGGCCTCTTATAATTTTATATACTTATATACGTAAGGCTGCTGGCCCTGACGGCATCCCCGGGCGCGTGCTCAGTGCCTGTGCTGCGCAGCTGACAGACGTCTGGACTGACATCTTCAACCTGTCACTTGCCCAAGCAGCTGTCCCCACTTGCCTTAAAGCCACCTCCATCGTGCCAGTGCCAAAAACATAGCCTCACGAACTTACCCCCATCATCAAAGGAGGCTGGTCCTGGTTCTTTTACCGCAAGGAAGGAGTATGAGGAGCCATCTCAAATCATTCTTTATGTAAGAAGAGGATGATCACCAAACTCGGTAAATCGACCCCTCCCTGTGCAACTGGATAATTACTTTGCCACAGAAGGCTGTGGAGACAAGCACCCAACCGGCGTTCCTCAGGGTGTGTGCTAGCCCCCTCCTCTACTCCCTTTCACCTAAGCACACCTGTACATGGTACTAAACACCATCACAGTATGCAGAGATACAACGGTGATTGGCCTCATTGAGCTGGCCTACAGGGAGGAGGTCCAGCACTTAGCAGCATGGTGCGCTGACAACAACCTGGCCCTTAACTCCAAGAAGACCAAGGAGCTCATTGTAGACTTCAGGAAGTCCAGAGGTGGCACGCACACCCCCATCCACATTAACGGGACGGAGATGGAACGAGTTTCTAGCTTCATGTTCCTTGGAGTCAACATCTCCGATGAGCTCTCTTGGACCCACAATACCTCTACTCTGATCAAGAAGGCTCATAGCGTCTCTTCTTCCTGAGGAGACGGAAGAAGGTCCATCTGTCTCCTCAGATCCTGGTGAACTTCTACCGCTGCACCATCGAGAGCATCCTTACCAACTGCATCACAGTATGGTATGGCAACTGCTCTGTCTCCGACCGGAAGGCATTGCAGAGGGTGGTGAAAATTGCCCAACGCATCACCGGTTTCCTCGCTCCCCTCCATTGAGTCTGTCCAAAGCAAGCGCTGTCTGCGGAGGGCGCTCAGCATCGCCAAGGACTGCTCTCACCCCAACCATGGACTGTTTACCCTCCTACTTTCCGGGAGGCGCTACAGGTCTCTCCGTTGCCCAAACAGCAGGTCGAGGAACGGGTTCTTTCCGGGGGGTGTCACTCTACTAAACAACGTTCCTCCGGTAATTCCAATCACCCCCCCCCCCCCCCCGGACACTTATTATTTTTTTTTTAATTTATTTTTTTATTATTTTTTTTTTAATTCAAATCGTTTGCTATGTCGCTCTTCAAGGGAGATGCTAAATGCATTTCGTTGTCTCTGTACTGTACACTGACAATGACAATTAAAATTGAATCTAAATCTGAATCTGAATTAGGGGTAAATCAAGTCTCCCTTCAGCTTCCTGCAGCAAAAAACAATCCAAGTTTGTCCAACCTCTCCTATAGCTAATATCTTCTAATCAACACAGCAGTCTTGTAAACCTCTTCTGCAGCCTCTCCAGAGCACCTTTCTTACTGTATCTTACAGGTTGAGGCTGGAGAAATGAATAAAATGATGGACATAATGGAAAGTAGGAAATGGAATCAAACAATTCAAGAAAGGATGGAAAGGGAAGACCAGGCGCTGTAGTCCACTCACAGTGAAAATGCTGGAATATATTAATAATGAAGTGGTTACACTTGGAAATAATAAAAAGGAGTGGGCGGAGTCAACATAGATTTATGGAAGGAAATCATGGAGCATAGAAACGGGCCCTTCGGCCCACATATCCATGCTGACCATTCTGTCCATTCTCATGAATCCTACTTGCCTGATGTGAGATTATTACACAAAGGTAGAGGGTGTGGTATTGTGGGTGATATGCTGGTGTGCATTGAAAATCAGTAAAAGTACAGAAAACAAAAGTGGATGTAACCTCATTTTTGATTCATAAGGGTGTCATGGGTTGTGGGTCGAAGGCAGGAGAATGGGGTTGAGAGAGAAAGATGCATCTGCCGTGATTTAATGGCGGAGTAGACTTGATGGGCCGAACAATTATAGAAACATAGAAAATATGTGCAGGTGTAGGCCATTCGGCCCTTGCAGGTGTATGGCTGATCATCCAGAATTAGTACTCTGTTCCTGCTTTTTCCCCCTATCCCTTGATTCCTTTAGCCCGAAGAGCTAAATCTATCTCTCTCTTGAAATTCAGTGAATTGGCCTCCACTGCCTTCTGTGGTGGAGAATTCCACCGTGACCTGATGAACTATTTTTGGGCTAGGCGTTTGTGTGCTGAGATCTGTGCTGTGCAATCACTTGAATGAAAGTTAAAGTGCAAAATATTCAAGTTTTCTGGATAAAACACCTGACAAAATTAAGTGCTAGTGTGGACTGTGCCGAAGATAGACAAATGCATTTGCTGATATAGACAGGGTAAGGGATGAGGCAAGGAATTTGCAGATTACATATATTGTAGAATAATTTGAGGTTTTTGATTTAACAAATGATAATTTTGAAGGATGTAGATATTGACTTCAGGAAGTGAAGTGGAGTACAAGCCTCAGATTCAACGGTGTCAAACTTCTAGTTCCTCGGCATAAATATCACTAACAATTTGTCCTGGACCAACCCCATTGAAACTACTGCTGCAAAAGTACACCAACATCTCTACTTCCTTACAGGCTTTGGGATATCTCCAACAACTCTTTGCAATTTCAGCAGATGCGCCATAGAAAGGAGACTATTGGGTTGCATAACAGAGTTGGTTTGGGACCAGCTCTGCTCAAGACTGCAATAAATTGCAGAGAGTTGTGGGTGTAGCCCAGTCCATCACACAGATCAGCCCCAACAACATTGACTCCATCTAAGCTTAAAGGGCCTGTCCCATCAGCATGCGATTGCACGCGTCTAGCACGACCAAACGTGGTGGCTGAGGTGTACAGCCTTGCGGGGCCGGTCCCGCTTCCAACAGCGGAGCCGTCTGGAGTTGTGCAGGGCTGGTCCCGAGATCATACTCAACAATCAGCTGGGCAGGAGGCGGGCGGACTGAATTTGGACATCGCACAGCGTCGGGCGGTTACGTCATCACGCAACAGCACGTCGGGCGGTGATGTCATTGCGCAACGCCACACGCTAGGCGTACGCCGTCAAGACGCTGTGTACGGTGTCAAGACACTGCGTACGGCGTCAAGACGTTGCGTACGGCGTTGAGACGCTGTGTACGCCCGTCGAGGCGCTGTGTACGGCCTCAACGCGGCTGCGGGCCGACAGACCGTTGCCGCGCGGAATTTTTGGACAGTGTCAGTTTTTCGGAGCCCCGCGCGATGTCGGGACCAGCCCCGCACAACTCTGTACGGCTCCGACGATCGAAGTGGGACCGGCCCCGCGAGGCTGTACTGCTCATGCGACCATGTTTGGTCGCGCTAGCCGCATGCAGTCGCATACTGGTGGGACAGGCCCTTAACACTGCCTCGGAATAGCAAGCAGCGTAATGAAGGACCTTTTTCAACCTCTTCATCTCCTCTACTCTCATGGGCATAATATACAGAAGCATGAAAGCATGAACCACCCAGATTCGGGAGCAGCTTTTTCCCTGCTCTTATCAAAGTCCTGAATGGTCCTCCCATGAGCTAGGGCGTAGTCCTGATTTACCAACCTTTCTCACTTTCTCTTTAACTGTAACACTATATTCTGCCCTCTGGTAATTTTCTCTTTGCACTACCTGTTGTACCCATGTATGGCTTGATCGTGCTCATGTACGGCACGTTCATTTTGTTCGGCACGGACTTGTAGGGCCGAGATGGCCTGTTTCCGTGCTGTAATTGTTATATGGTTATATGGTTATATGTACTGTATGATTTAATAGTGCAGGAAAGATCTGCCTGAAACATCACCCATTCCTTCTCTCCGGAGATGCAGCCTGTCCCGCTGAGTTACTCCAGCATTTAGTGTCTATGCATGATTTAATTGGACTGGATAATACATAACCAAAAGCTTCTCACCATAGCTGAGTACAGATGACAATACTAAAGCAATAGTCTTTTTAAATGTTGAGAGAATGAAAGGTGTCCATGTTCAGGCTCACCTGAGTGTGTTTGGTCACATTTCACTGAAAGCTAATTACAGGTTCAGCAGGCAAAGAGGAATGCCAACCATTGTTACTAGAGGATTTGAGTGCAGGAGTAGAGATGTATTATTTCAATTATATAAAGCCTGTTGAGGCTGCATCAGGATTGTTCAATGTAATGGGAAAGAAGGAACTGCAGATGCTGGTTTAAACCGAAGATAGATACAAAAAGCTCAGCTGTAACTCAGCAGGACAGGCAGCAAATCTGGTGAGAAGGAATGGGTGATGTTTCGGGTTGAGACCCTTCTTCAGACTGGTTAGGGGTAAGGGTAATGAGAGATACAGACGATGTTGTGGAGACCAATGAATGAAAGATATGCCAAAAAGTAACGATGATAAAGGGAAAAAAAGGCCATTGTAAGCTGTTTGTAGAGTGAAAGCGAGAAGCTGGTGCGACTTGGGTGGGGGTGGGACAGAGAGAGAGGGAATGACTGGGCTGCCTGAAGAGAGAAATCAATATTCATACCCAGCGAAGGTGATCCGCTAAACGATCGCCCAGTCTGCGTTTGGTCTCGCCGATATATCAGAGTCCACATCATGAACAATGGACACAGTGGATGAGGTTGGAGGAGATGCAGGTGAACCTCTGCCTAACCTGAAAGGACTGTCGGGGTCCCTGGACAGAGTCGAGGGAGGACAATAGCGACAGGTGTTGCTTCTTCTGCGGTTGCAGGGGAAGGTACCTGGGTAGTGTAGAGATACAGAGTGGTAGCAGGTCCTTTGGCTCACCGTGTTCATGCTGACCACTGATCACCCGTACACTAGTTCTGCCCAACACACGATGGATAATTTACAGATGCCAATTAACCTGCAAACCTGCATGTCTTTAGTATATGGGAGGAAACCAGAGTACCCAGAGAAAAGCCATGCGGTCACAGCAAGAATGTATAAACTCCATACAAACAGCACCCATAGTCGGGATTGAACCTGGGTCTCTGGCGCTGTGAGGCAGCAACCCTACTGCTACACCACTGTGCCACCCTTAACTGTATACTTTCCCCTTAAATTTGACCTCACATTTTCCTAGATTAAACTCAATTTGCCATTTCTCTGCCCATATCGGTAACTATTCTATATCCTACTTCATTCATTGAAAGCCTCCTTAGATTTTATGACTGTAGATTGCCGCTTGTTGCCATATTCCATGCTTTATTACTGTAAGCCATTCTTGCCTCATCTCTCTATTCTCCCAAAAATATTTTCATCTGTTATTTCCTTGCATTGACAGCTCCCCGTCAAATCTTGCATTCTAATTCCCAGACACAACTCTTTAATCTTCTGTTCACCATGTACCCCTTCAACTTGTGAAATGCACTTTATTGCACGGAGCTTAGACACATTCATATTTCATTTTTGGAAGTAATAATGTAGCTTGGATAAATAAGTGATATAAATATAGACAACCACAATATGCGCGCTGAGTGTCGCAGTATAAACTGGTGGTAAACTCAGCATAGGCTAGCTTGCTTATTCTACAACTGGAAAAGAGGTACAGGGGAGGGAGGCCAAAGCCTAGCAAGTGATAGGTGGGTACAGGTAAGGATGGTTTGATTGGCATATGGGTGGAGTTAGTGACAAAGGGTAGAGATGAAAAGGAGACAAAAGGGTGACGGACATGGAGAGAAGCGGAGTGAAATATAAAGCCAGAGGGAGGGATACAAGTGGAAGGATACTGGGACAGTGGGGTTGTTTAATGGGGGGAAATGGTTGTGCAACATGGTGGAGGGGAGTGTTGAGGCACAGGAAAGAGAGCGGGGAAAGGGAGTGATACTTAGTGAGAATATCTGGGGTGAGAATATTTCAGCTATCTCATTGCAGACAGGCAGAGCCAATCCACATTCCCACAGATTTCTCTGAAGTGAATGTAAGAATGGGTTCTGTATAAACATAGAAATAGGTGTTGGAGTAGGCCAATCGGCCTTTCAAGCCAGCATCACAATTCAATATAATCATGGCTGATCATCCAGACTCAGTACTCCATTCCTGCTTTCTCCCCATATCCCGTGATTCTATTAGCCCGAAGAGCTATATCTAACTCTCTCTTGAATACATCCAGTGAATTGTCCTCCACTGCTTTCTGTGGCAGAGAATTCCACAGATTCACAACTCTCAAGTTATAAAAGTTTTTCCTCACCTCAGTCCTAAATGGCCTACCCCTTATTCTTAAACTGTGATCCCTAGTTCTGGACTTCCCCAACATCAGGAACATTTTTCTGCATACTTTAGGAATGTGTCTAGCGTGGAATTATGTGGTGGTGAATAGAAAGTGTTTGATCCTTTTTAAATCTTCAAATCCCCTGGTGAGCGTTGAGGTGTGGATGGATTGACCATCCTTGGTAAGACCCAGAAACTGGAAAGTTACTGCGGCAAAGAGTTATAAATAATAGTCAGATGTAATTCTGTATGTATCTATTAGAGTTACCATTACCAAATATGTAGATCTGTGCATTGGGGCATACCCAATACTGATTGACATGTTTAATGTGAAACAAAGTCTCTTGACAACTAGACTCTTGGATCTATCAGCAAACAAATCAATGTTTTCCAGTGCTCTCAAATATATTCTTGCTTCCCACTCAAGTGCTTTTGTGCAATTTTCTGTAAATGTAGCCCTGCAGTAGTTTTGGACAAAAACAATTTAAAACGCGGCTGGGAAAGAAATCCAGAAATAAATAACCAAAATGAAAAGAAAACTGAAGATCAATAAAAATTGTTGGCTCAATTTCCATTTTGTTTTGACTTAAAATGGGCTGGTAAATGCTGAGGCATATTTAATTATACAGTCCAAGCTGGGGCAACAGCAGGTGGGGACACTTCAGATAGACATAAAAAGCTGGAGTAACTCAACGGGACAGGCAGTATCTTTGGATAGAAGGAATGGGTGATGTTTTGGGTCGAGATCCTTGTTTAGACTGAAGAATAGTCTCGACCCGAAGCATCACCCATTCCTTCTATCCAGAGATGAATGAATGATTGAATGAATGATTGAATGAATGATTGAATGAATAGTTGAATGAATGGTTGAATGAATGAATGAAAACTTTATTGTCATTCAAATATACACCTAGACACAGTGCACCTTGAACGAAATTTCGTTGCATTTGCCTCTCCAAAATCAGGTAATAGTAAAAAATGCTAGGTGCGTCCATAAAAATGCCTCATGTGCATGGTTCTGTAAAATAAATATATATAAAAAGTTTTTAAAAAGTGTCGATATTTAAAAAGTTCTAGCCTCGGTTTTGTTGATTGTTCAGTAATCTTATGGCCTGGGGGATGAAGCTGTTGCAGAACCTGGTTGGCCCGCTCTTCATGCTGCGGTACCTCCTCCCAGAGTTAAGCAGTATGAACAGTCCAAATTGTGGGTGTGTGGGGGCTACCTGTCTTGCTGAGTTACTCCAGCTCTTTGTGTATATCTTCGGTGTAAACCAGCATCTACAGTTCATTCCTACACATAGGGTACCTTCAGTTGTTTCCAGCACTCATGGCTAAGAATGCTGAGCAAATATCAGCCAGATACCCTGCTTTCTTTGGCTTTCCTGTATTAGTTATTTTTTGTTTAATTTAGTTTTGAGATACAGCGTGGAAACAGGCCTTTGTACCAGTCCACACTGACCAGCTATCCATGCACATTAACACTATCCTACACTGGGGACAGTTTTTACATTTATACCAATTAACCTACAAACCTGTACGTCTTTGGAGTGTGGGAGGAAACCAAAGTTCTCAGAGAAAACCCACGGGGAGAACGTACAAACTCTGTACAGACAGCATCCGTAGCCAGGATCGAACCCGGGTCTCTGGTGCTGTAAGGCAGCAACTCTCCTGCTGCGCCACCGTGCCACTTGGAAAGTGTACAGGTGTGTGCCTCGCATGCTGAAATAAAACTAGACCTGTCTGTGATGAATGAACAGCCCTTGGGCAGTCTTCGGTCTTTGTGAAACTGTATACCAGTCAGTGCCTTCAAAACAGAAGAAGAAATGATTTGGTGGGAACAAATAATAATAATGTCAATCTCACTATCAGTGCTATCATTTCTCTGCAAAACCTGGGGGACATTTTCCCAAGGAAACAATAATTAAAGCCATTAAGATGCACTTTTAAATAAACTGACAGATGTTTATTTAAATCAAATGTGACATGCATTAACATTTTAATAATCTGATTAGGCAGGATCCTGCTACGTCTTTCCATATAGATTGTCTTGTGACAGAAATGTAATTAAACTAAAAGAGAGGTGATGTCCATATTTTCAATATTTCAGGTGGTGATCATTTGCTTCATTTGATATTCAGGTTGCCTCAAATTATTCGGCGACAGACTCGTTGCTTACTTATTCTCATTTTATAGACAAATGTTCCTTAAGGACCTCCTCAGATGATATTAAGGTCATTCAATCTGACAGGAATTTGTTTTAATATGTAGCCCGTGTTTATTATATCAAAGTTCTAATTCCCAGTTATCAAAAATAGTTTAATTGTTATCAAAATATGCCTGGCCAATACATTTGAAACATTCATACAGATGAGTCAGATTGATGGGTCCTAGATTAGAGTTGTGGAGTCACACAGTTTTGAAACAGGCCCTTCGACGCAACTTCCATGCCAAGCAAAATGTCCCATCTACTCTAGTCCCACCTGCCTATGTTTGACCCATAGCCCTCCATTCCATGCGCCTGTCCAAATGACTTTTCACAGTAACGGGGTAAAGTTTTAATAGATTCAGATTCAATCTTTATTGTCATTGTGCAGTGTACAGTACAGAGACAACAAAATGCATTAGCATCTCACACAGAAGAGCGAACATAGAATAATGGAACAATAAAATATATATATGTACATACAGTAGCAGTAATGCAATTTTTCTGGGTGAAGGAGTGTCCGGGGGGGAGTGACTGGCAATCACCAAGGTGTTAAGTTGTGTAAAGTTGTGGAAGAAGCTGTTCCTGAACCTGGGAACAGGAACCTGAGGGGCAATTTTATCACATAAAGGGTGGTGGGTGTATGAAATGGTCTGTCAGAGGAGGCAGTTTAGGCTGCGACTATCAAAACGTTTAAGAAACTTATGGACAGGTACATTCATAAGAAAGGTTTGGAAGGATATGGGCCAAACGCAGGGCCGTGATTGTAATGCAAGTTGACAATGACTCTAATATGCTATTATAGTGTCTGCCTCAACTACCTCCTCTGGCAGCTTATTCTTTATACCCACCACACTCTGTGTGAAAAAGCTGCTGCACAGTTTGCAATGTTGAGGAGTGGTGTCATGGTGTTGAGAATTATTGTGGAGGAGGCATTGTCACCGATCCTCACTGATTGCGGGCTACAGGTCAGGAGGTCAGGGACCCATCGGCAGAGGGAGATGCAGACTCATTGGTCCAGGTGTTTAGAAATGGAGTCACAAGGAACTGCAAATATTGGTTTACAAGAAAAGACACAAAGTGCAGACGTAACTCTGGATTCAGAAGGAACCTTCTTTTGAAGAAGGGTCTTGACCCAAAAACGTCACCTATCCATGTTCCCCCGAGACGCTGCCTGATCTGCTGAGGTATGCCAGCAGGTTGTGCCTTTGTATGGAGATGGGTTGGTTATGAATATATTGTTGAAGGTGGAGCTATAGTCAATATAATTGAAGTCTGATGTAAGTTTCCTTGTAAGCTAGATGTTCTATTGATGAATGTGGAGCAAGGGAAGTTCCGTCTGCCGTGGATTGTTGCAATGAGAGGCAAACTGCTGCCTGGGAGTCTGGAATTAGTCATGACCAGCATCTCGAAGCGTGCTGGTAGATGTCAGAGCCACTGGATGAGAGTCATTAGAGCGCATTGCCTTGTTTTTATTTGGCACCAGCATAACAATGCTCTTCTTAAAGTAATTGCGAACCTCAGAGCTGAGCAGGGAGAGGTTAAAGATGTCTGAGAAAACTCCTGCCAGTTGGTCTGTGAGAACACACGGCTGTGGTCTTTATCCTTGCTTTCTATGGGTTCACGCTCAGGAAGGCTGATCTGCCAACTGTGACAGTAACAGTGGATATGGGCAGCTGAGGTTGTCGGGGTGGATGACACCATTCCATCATCTTTCTGCTCAGTTCCAGCATAAAATGCATTAAGGTCATCTGGGAGGGATGGGTGTTGCCAATGATACTGCCTGACTTCTCTTTGTGGCTCCACTTATAGCACGCAGGCCTTATCACGGGTGTCCTTTTGATTATCCTGGGAGTTTTAAAGGGGATCTGAGGGGTAAATATTTCAAACAGTTGATATGCCAGATGATGTCGTGGATTCTGAGACAATCACTGTGCGTTAGTTACATTTAGACAGACACTTAAGAGTCATAGAATGACATATAGCCATATCAGGCCCTTCGGCCCAACGTGCCCACACTGACCAGCATGCCCCATCAAAACTAGTACAACCTGCCGGCCATAAGTTTTCAGTTTAGTTTATTGTAACATGTACTGTGGGGGCAGTGGAAAGCTTGTGGCCCATATCCACCTAAATCTACCCTATCCATGCACCTGTGTAAACATTTCTTAAACATTGCGATAGTACCTGCCTCAACTACCTCCTCAATATTGGCAGCTCGTTCCATACACCTTTTGTGTTTAAAAAAAACAACCCTCAACTTCTCATTAAATCTTTCCCTTCTCACCTTAAACAGTATGTACAGAAACTTAACTAGGACTAGTGTGGGATTAGTGTAGATGGGAAACAAGCACAGCATGGAGGTGGTGGGCTTAAGGGCCATTTCTGTGCTGCAGAACTCTATAACTCTTTGAATGCTGCCATGTGGTATTTGCCGTCACAGATTGGTGTTACTGTGGTAGTTATTAACCGTGGCACTGAATTTTATTCAGATAGGACAAGGACCACTTGGCATCTGCTTCTGCAACACTGGCAATAAACCAATATACAAACATCACCGTGGCTTCTGCTGCAGTTCTGGTGAAGTTACAGTGAAGGAATAAGAGCAGGCACAGCCATAAACTCGGTCACAACATTAGCCGGTACAGCAACATACATTGAACCTCACCAGAATGTATTTGGGTGCATTGAGAGATTGAATAGTGTAAATGTTAATGAACTGATTCTTGAGCCAGTGTGTAGAAAGGAACTACAGATGCTGGTATATGCTGAAGACACACACATAGTGCTGGAGCAACTCAGCGGGTCAGGCAGCACCTCTGGAGAAAAGGGACGAGTGACCTTGCGGGTCGCGCCCCTTCTTCAGACTGAAAGCAGAGGGGAGGGAACTGGAGGAAAGAAAAGGCCAGAATAAGTATGACAGATGACCAAGGAATGGTGGAGCCCATAATGGCCCATCGTTAGCTGGGGAAGAGGTGATAATAAGGGGATACAAGGATGCAAACAGTGAAACTCATAGGACAAAGGGTAGGGGAGAGAGGGAATGCAAGGGTTGATTGAAATTGGAGAAATCAATGCTGGTTGTAAACTGCCCAAGCGAACTATGAAAACGTGAAACTTGACCCATCAGGGCTATGCCACCTTATCTTCCCAATGACAACTTCTTCCTTCAAAATCTGCCTCTAAAGAAGATCATCTGGTTTGATTCATCGAAGTCCGATAAAGCCTTTTTGATATGAATCAGAACACTGACTTTTCACTTCTGAATAAGGCCACAAATCAAATGAATTTTATGACTCAGTTCATAGCAAATGGATTACTGCAGAATCTGCAGGGTTGGGGAGGCAGGCAGCTCAGCACAACGCAATAAATTCTCCTACTTCCCAACACCTCTTGCTTCCCTGCTTCCCTTTAGTGTCCATGCACAATACAATCATCTGAAAAATGCCCATAGGAAATAGATGCTTTGCCTTGCAAACAAATGTTCCTACAACATTTGCTCATCAATTTAATTATTCCAGGCTTTCAATGAAGAGTTTAACTGAAGCCCATACAAAGTTTTCTGGTCAAATGGTCAAGACACCTTTCATTGTTTAGTTTAGTTTAGAGATACAGCATGTGAACAGATCCTTCGGCCCATCGAGACCGCACTGACCAGCGATCCCTGCTCATTAACACTATCCTACACACACTAGGGACAATTTACACTTATACCAAGCCAATTAACCTACAAACTTGTGCGTCTTTGGAGTGTGGGAAGACACCAAAGTTCTCGGAGAAAACCCACGCGGTCACGGGGAGAACGCACCAAAACTGTACAGGCAGCACCCATGGTCGGGATCAAACCGCTCTGGTGCCAGAAGAGCTGTAAGGCAGCAACTCTACCGCTGTGCCACCATGCCGCCCATTGCATCCCAATAACTGATAAACTGTCCAGTTGCAGCAAAGTTCATGTTGGGGATGGAACTCAGTAAATTTACAGAATAATAGTTATTATGGCACATATGATTTTATTTATGTGAAAAGTGGACAAAAGAATCAAGCCAGCAATTGTTGTCTATCCAGAGGTCTCTTCAAAGTACTAAGTGTCAACTCCATTTGGCCAGTGTAGGCTTTTAGTAGAGATCAGGGTGTCTAGGCCTATGACATCCCCTACAGAACGCAGCCTGTGCTGCCTCATCGACAATGACAGCTTGTTGTCACCACTAACGCTATCATTCAAAGGCTGCACTCATCTCTGGAAATGTTGCAATGAACTAAGTTAACTAACCTTGCTCAGCAAAGTTCAAAATGTTTGTTATCTTTTCCTCCATCATCAGTTCCAGGAAAAAAGCGGGAAAATATTCCAAGTTAATCACAAATCCATTTTAGTAAACAGAAATGTATTTGAGTTGATGATTTGCTGTGAGATATGCTTATACTCATATATGGTATGATGTGCCTGGATAGCGGACAAAACAAAGCTGTTCACTGTATCTCGGTGCAAGTGACGATAATAAATCAATATCAGTACCAATACAGCAAAGGACAAGAACACTCCCTACTTCAACATTTCTAGCCTCCCTCTGGTAGAAACAATTAAGTATAACTAGATCTAACAGATTCTATTTAATGTTAAATTCTCTTCATCGCTCAAATGTTGAAATTTGCAGAAGAAGGAAGGAAAACTGTGAGCATTGGAGAAAATGATGTTCCACCACTGCTTAACATTGCTCCCACAATATTGAGCTTCTTCACAGATTGGTATCAAATGTTTATTATTCTTATGAAGCTTTGCCTCTCTGTAACAAAGCAAAATGTCAGGCAGAATGGACGCAATGTCATTTTGTCCTTTATTACATTGCCAAAATTTGTTTAAGTTTAGTTTAGTGATACAGGTACATCATGGAAACAGGCCCTTCAGCCCACTGGGTCCGCGCCGACCAGCAATCCCTGCACACTGCCACTGTCCTACACACACTAGGGGACAATTTCCAATTATACCAAGCCAATTAGCCAAAAAACTTGTGTATCTTTGGAGTGTGGGAGGAAACCGGAGCCCCCAGAGATAATCCGCACAGGCCACGGGGAGAATGTACAAACTCCGTACTGACAGCACCGGGACGCAGGATCGAACCAAGGTCACTGGCGCTGTAAGGCAGCAACTCTACCACTGCGCCACTGCGCTGCCCTACATTTCTCCAAACTTTTCTTAACTACTTCCATTGAGGGTTGATGGTGCAAAGTGAAAAATCCACAGTGGTTCCACGGTTTACATGACTGACAAATGTAGACTGCATCCATAAAGTACAACTTTAACATTAACCGTGCTTTTTGAAAACTCAGAATGCCCCAGACCTCTTTGTTTCCTGAAACTGTTGCAGTGACAGCCGATTTGCACATAATTATTTGCCAAATTATCAGCCAAAGTCCTGACCTTGATCACACTGAAGGACAATGGTACTTGCTACATTGGATCACCATCTCCTGCAGGTTCACCTTGAAGTTGTGCAGCAACTTGACTTAATTTACTTTGGTTTAGTTTTGTTTAATGTCATGTGATCCGAGGTACAGTGAAAAGCTTTTGTTGCATGCTAACCAGTCAGCGGAAAGAGTATACGTGATTTCAATTGAGCTATCCACAATGTACAGATACATGATGAAGGGGATAATGTTTAGTGCAAGATAAAGTCCAGTAAAATCCGATTAAATATAACCCAAGGGTCTTTAGTGACGTATATAGGAGCTCAGGACCGCTCTCTAGTTGCTGGCAGGATGGTTCAGTTGCCTGATAACAGCTGGGAAGAAATTGTCCCTGAATCTGGCAGTGTACATTTTCACACTATTGTACCTCTTGCCTGATGGGAGAGGGGAGAAGAGGGAGTGACAAGGGTGAGATTCATCCTAATTATACTGGTGGCCTTGCCGAAGCAGCGTGAAGTGTAAATGGACTTGAAAATATATCACTATTCCTTCGATGTTGCCAGATGTAAACCCATGAACTCACTCTGAA
Organism: Leucoraja erinaceus; assembly: GCF_028641065.1. Classification (NCBI taxonomy): domain Eukaryota; kingdom Metazoa; phylum Chordata; class Chondrichthyes; order Rajiformes; family Rajidae; genus Leucoraja; species Leucoraja erinaceus. The sequence goes on from NC_073377.1 coordinate 20,180,400, forward strand.
ACTTCACAAGAAGGAAGGCACCAGTTCAGGAAGATTTCTCAACACCACTTTAGTATTAATATTGGTTTATTGTTGTCACTTGTGTCAAGATACAGTTAAAACTTTGTATGCTATCCAATCAAATAATGATAATGAATACGTTTAGTGGCCAAGTATTCACATACAAGGAATTTGCCTTGGTGCTCCGCCTGCAAGTGACAACATGACATACAGTGATAGTTGGGAAATACACTTAAAAAAAACCAACTTAATAATAAAACATTATTGATTAAACATGTGAATTAAATATAATACCAGAGCAAAAGGAGGCTCCAGATTGTTGGTTATTGAGTAGAGCTACTACTGTTTTTATGTCTGGTTGTGGCAGCTTTGACAGTCCGAAGTCGCTTTCCAAAGGGAAATGATTCAAAGAATTTGTGGCCAGGGTGAGAGGGGCAGAGATGATCTGACCCGCTCATTTCCTATAACCATATTATATATAAGTGAAATCAAACCAGACAAAGTACAGCAGGTAGTGCAAAGGGAAAAATACCAGAGTTAGTGTTATAGCATTAATGTTAAAGAGAATGAACAGATACAAAAAGTACAATGGTTGCAATGGGATAGCTTGGGAAATCTGGACTTTGGACCTTGTGAGAAGACTGGCTGTCTGAGAACAGCAGGGAAGAAGTTATTCCTGGTATTAGTGCATATGGACATTTGTATCTTCTGCGCAACAGATGAATGGTGAAGAGTGGCTGATTTGGTAGTCAATGGCAATAATTTGGCTAATCAATGGTACTTGATCATGTTGGCTAATTTTCAATATCTGCGTGAAGTGCAGATGGAGTCAATTTTAGGCAGGCTGGTGTGTGTGATGAACTACAACCACAATTGTCTGCAATTTATTTGTGTTCTTGGGTAGAGCTGCTACCAAAACCAACCTCTGATGCATCCTGATACATCTCAAGAAGTTGCTAAGAGTTGTTGGTGACCTGCTAAACTTTCAAAGGTTCAATGGTACTTTATTGTCACGTGTACCTCAATGCATGTGACAATAAACTAAGCTGAACTGAGCTGAACTGAATCCCACTATACATTAGGCATAACAATACTAAATACAAGATTGTAAGATAGTTGACCACATTGAGTCAGTACACAAGAGTGTACAGCCCCTTTTAGGCACCATCTTGTGGCCCTTCAAGAACAAATTAAAAAAAGATGTTCTTTGTTTGGCCATATACATCCATTGTTTCAGTGGTACTACTGGGTCAGAGTTGTAGGGGTCCTTCTGGTCGGGCAATGTATCAATGCCCGTTACTGCTGCTCTGCCATTCAGTGCCACTGCAGTCTACAGACTGCATCCGTTCTATGCACTCATCCTTTTTGGAATTGAGGCTGATCTAATGGAACCCAAGACTTCTTCAGGGCCAGCAGTCCACTCCGCCAACTCGACCAATCTGACGCCTTGACATCAGCCCATGAACGCACCATCCTTCGTCTCCGATGGACTGCTTTCCTAGTCTTCCGAGGAAGTGGAGCCATTGTTGTGCTTTCTTGACCGTGGCTTATTAAGCACAGTTTCAACGTGGTCGATCCAGGCTCTTGCGGCATATCCTCAACAGCAGCTCACAACACCGATGCCCTGCAAAGATGAGTTTTCAGTCCCCTACTACACTACATATACACTCACCACTGTGTGGCTAAATACAGCTCCATGTACAAGTTTGTAGATTATACAACTGTGGTATGCTGCATCACGACCAATGACAAGAGTAGAGGAAGGAGATAGAGAATTTAGGTAAAATGGTGTCGGAACAACAATCATTGCCGCAATCATTGTCTGAAGAAGGGTTTTGGCCCGAAACGTTGCCTATTTCCTTCGCTCCATAGATGCTGCTGCACCTGCTGAGTTTCTCCAGCTTTTTTATGTACCTCCGATTTTCCAACATCTGCAGTTCCTTCTTAAACAAAAAATCATTGCCGCAATGTCAGCAATGTTAGCAAGCTGTCTCGACTCAAAATGATCAACTTTCACTATTGTCCTGCACAGATGCTGCTTGACCCTGTGAGTTCTTCTAGCATTCTCTTTTATGCTCCAGGTTCCAGCAGCTGCAGTCTATTTTGTCTTCATATTACTGGGATTGGGCATCCTTTGTGCAATCGTGCAACAGTTTTCCATTAAGATGTTGCCTGAGATATTGCATTCAAGACTTTACCAAACAAAGTATAATCCAGAGAAGAAACCTTAATAATTTCAGTCCTTGTTAAGCCTCTTCACTGTCTGTTCTTGGACCAGCAATCAAACAGTTTGTGATATTGTAGCGACAGTGATGTTCTCCTCACTCAAAAAAACTGTGATATTATGTTTTGATTATTGGATAGGGTTAGTAGTACATTACAGTTACAGTAATGCCTTGTAATCATGCCTTTCAACTTGATTTCTTCCATCACACATTTATTTGTAAGCAAAAAAAATCATTTTCAAGAAAAACACAGCCCTTTTTAAAATTGCATTCTGCATAAAGTGCGGAGGTTGATGTGGTGATATGACATATTTTTGCTGTCTTTTCTGATAATATGCATGGGAGGTAAAAGTAATAGTAAGCACCTATGGACCCAAGGCTAATTTCTGATGTCATTCTCTGTCTCAATCCCATTGTGAAGGGACTGATGGCTAACTAATGATTTGATGGTAACACAAGGCACAATTTTTCACAGATTACAATGGCCTTGTTAAAGTTAATTTGTCTTTGGGTATAGATTTGTACAGAGGGAAAATAAATCAAAAGTGGAATTAGTCTGAAAACTAGAAAATTAGACAAAAGTTAGTCTGAAGGGTTCCAACTCGAAACATTGCCTCCCCATTCCGTCCACAGGTGCTGCCTGACCCACTGAGTTATTCTAGCACGTAGTGTTTTGGAACATAGAAAATCTCTACAGCTGCACCGTAGAAAGTATTTCATCAGGTGCATCACAACATGGTTTGTGAACAGCTCCATCCAAGACCCCAAGAAAATGCAGAGAGTTGTGGATACAGACCAGACCATCACGCAAACCAACTGCCCTTCCTTTAATTCCATTTACACTTCACGTTGCCTCGACAAGGCCACCAGCATAAATCAAGGACAAGTCACACCCTGGCCACTCCAGATTCTGGGACAGTTTCTTCCCAGCTGTTATCAGGCAACTGAACCATCTTATCAACAACTAGAGAGCAGTCCTGAGCTACTATCTACCTCATTGGAGACCCTCATAGACTATCTTTAATCTAACTTTACTGGACTTTATCTTGCACTAAACATTATACCCTTGATCATGTATCTGTACACTAGATTGCTCGATTGTAATCATGTATAATCTTTCTGCTGACTGGTTAGCATGCAACAAAACCTTTTCACGGTATCTCGGTACATATGATAATAAACTAAATGATACTAAACTATAACACAGCAACAGGCCCTTTGCTAAACTATACTAATCTCAACTACCTGCATTCCCTGCATACTCCTCCATTCCCTGCACATCCATGCACCCATCCAAAAGTCTCTTAAATGCCACTAACGTACCTGCCTCCACCATCACTCTCAGCAGCACATTCCAGGCACCCACCACCCTCTGTTTAAAAAAAAACTTGCTCCTGTCACCTTAAAGCTATGACCTCTTGTAATAATAATAATAATAATAATAATAATAATAATAATAATAATAATAATAATAATAATAATAATAATATCTTTTATTGTCATTGCACATAAGTGCAACGAGATTTGGTATGCAGCTTCTATCGATGTCATAACTTAAGTCCAGTTTGCCACCCGCTGTTGCTGCACTGAGTTGCTGTGACTGTTTTGTGAGCGTGGGCGGTGTGGGTAAAAAGCATGCCTTCCGAGGCGGCTGGATTGTGACCGTCCGCTGCCTCCCCGACTGTGTTCCACCAGGTCCGATTTCCATGGTTGGTGGGTGTTGTCTAATACAATTTAGATTTAGATACTAAATTTGACATTCTACCCTGTGAAAACGTTTCTGGCTGTCTACTGTATCTGTCTCTCATAATCTTACTTACCTCTGTCAGGTCTTCAGTCAGCTTCTGAAGTACCAGATAAAACAATCCAAGCTTGCCCAACTGATCACAGTAACTAATATCCTCTCAACTAGGCATCATTCTGGTAAAGCTCTGTTCCACCTATTCCAAATCTTCTACATCCTTCCTTTAATATGGTGACCAGTACTGTATGCAATATTCCAATGTGGCCTCTGTAAAGTCCTATAAAGCTCCAGTATCTCATGTCTTCCTGACTCTTGTACTCAATACCCTCACCCATGAAGGCTTCTTTACCACTCTATGTAGCTACTTTGGATCCCAAATCCAATCTCTGCATATTAATGCAGTTAAGGTTTTTCCCATTAACTGTACACTTTCTCCTTCGCCCTCCCAAAGTGCAGGATCTGATATTTTACTTTAGTTTAGTTTAGAGATACACCACGGAAACAGGCCCTTCGACCCGCCGAGTCCATGCTGACCAGCGATCCTCACACACTAACACTATCCTACACCCACTGGGAAATTTATACCAAACCAAATGAACCTGTACATGTTTGGAGTGTGGGAGGAAGCCAGAGATTACAGAGAAAGCCCACACAGATCACGAGCACCCGTGGTCAGGACTGAATCTGGATTTCTGGCGCTGTAAGGCAGCAAGTCTATTGCTTAGTCACTGTGCCGCCCCAGCATATTTGCTCAGATGAAACTCCATCTGCCATTTCTGTAGTTTATCTACATCCCGCTGTGTTCTTTGAAAGCTTTCCCACGGTCTGAATATAGTCAGCATCTCTTATGCAATCTGACAGATCAGCCTGTACTTGCAGGCTGTAAGGTCCAACTTAATCCTACTCCGCAAACACTTCACACATAACAAATGACAGTGCCTCACCATAACATGGGAAGATTAATACATGGTTCTGAATTTTATCACTTCATAATATAACAAAATTAAAGCATGAGGACAATTGTTTGAACAGAAAGAGGCAAGGAGAAAGCATCAATTGGTATCAGACCACAGTAAAAAAAATAAGGGCAAAATGTGTTAATTTCTAGTTAGTGTAGGAAGGAACTGCAGGTGCTGGTTTACACCGAAGATAGGCACAAAACACTGGAGTAACTCAGCGGGACAGGCAGCACTTCTGGAGAGAAGGAGTGGGTGACGTTTCGAGTCAAGAGCCTTTAACCTCGAGACCCTTCATAAGGAACTTCAGTCTGAAGAAGAGTCTCGACCTGAAACGGCACCCATAAATGTTAATAGGCTATATTATCAAACTTGCCATTTAATCCTCAGAATGCTGCAGGGAGTTCTGCTGCTTTCCACTTTCCTGGGTAATGTTTTACTACAAAGGATAAGAGCAACTGTTGCCCCGTTGTCTCGGTCGAGATAATATAACTGAACCTTTACAGATATTTGATCCACCATTCTTTATGTTCTATTGTGGCAGATCAAATGGTCATCAACATACTTCTAAAATTAACGCTAAGTGCCTTTACTTTTGGTTTTATAAATTAAGTACTGCACTCGCTGTAATATAGTGGATATTAAGAGATAGCTAGAATTCTGTGCCATCACAAATGTGTTTCTATGGTCAGTGTAACGATGTGTGCAAGACGGAATTCACACCTCACTGCCCTGAAAAGCAATTTCCAAGCTCAGAGTGAGAGAATATGAATTCCTGTAACCATGAAAAAACCTTTAGGCCAAACAAATTAATCTCTCCATTTTAAGATCTTAAACCCAATGACCCTCATTCACATTATATTGCTCAGCTCTTTTCCTCTCGAGGACTGCAACCAATTTCTTTTGAACTGTTTTTATCACCCACAAATCATCTGCTATCCGCCCCTCTTCTGTTCTAGGATGAGCAAATCGGCTAATGCAATCGATAGGGGGAAGATACTGTAAAAAGAGATTCTCTGAAGTGTACAAAACCTCTTTCCCAGTTTATTTGTGGAATATGTGAAAGAGATTGAGAACTTAGTGTCACGGTTTCAGTTCAATGACCAAGTCCTTAGCAACAGCAAGACGAAAGAGTTGGTTTTGACCTTTGGAAGTGAGGGGATGAACACGATCGTGCCATCAACAATTGAGCTACTGGAGAGATGGTTGATAGCTTCAGGCTCCTAGAAATTCATGTCATCAGCAATCCAATCTGTCCCCTTCACATTGTTGTGGTGATCAAGAAAGAGCATCAGCATATTTACTTCAGTCTGAAGAAGGGTTTCGGCCCGAAACGTTGCCTATTTATTTCGCTCCATAGATGCTGCTGCACCAGTTGAGTTTCTCCAGCATTTTTGTGTACCAGCATATTTACTTTCTTTGGCGCCTGAGAAGATTTAGCATGTCCACGAGGATTTGTTTGCAGAAAATAGTCTGACAGGTTCCATCTCAGCCTGTTATGGCGTTCCTCTGCTTTTGACCACCTTAACCTGCAGAGAGTGGTGAACACAGCCTAATTCATCACGGCCTCATCATTTCCTTCCATCCATCCAACCCATCTTTAGGTGCATTGCATCAGGAAGGCTGGAATTAACATCAAGAATGCCTGCCACTCTATCATGCCTTTATCTCTCTTCTATCGTCTGAGAGAAGATACGTTTAGAGATAGAGAGTGGAAACAGGCTCTTCAACAAACTGAGTCCATGTTGACCAGCAACCACTAGTTCTATCCCACACACGAGGGACAATTTACAGGAGCCAATTAACCTATAAACCTTAATGTGGGAGGACACCAGAGCACCGTGCGGTCACAGGGAGAAAGTGCAAACTGAATATAGACAGCAGATCGAAACAAGGTTTCTGGCGCTGTAAGGCAACAACTCTACTACTGTGCCACTGTGCCACCCCTAAAGCTTGAAAGCTCTGACGTCCAGACCAGAACAGCTTCTTCCCACTGCTATCCAACTCCTGAAGCGCCTTCACATGGTGTTAATTCTTGTATTTTACCTCGGAGTCATGTGAGTGACTACGTGAAGACCCCGCCAGCACGCATGCGCAACATATCGTCTCACGCATTGCACAGCGACGGGCGGGGTGAAGAGTTCTTCCGCGGCAAAGTTTAAAAAACTGGACCTACAGGTAAGTTACCTAATCTGAGGTTGTATATTCTTGCCCCTTGTGTGTTTTCTGTTCCAGTAAAATTATGGACAAGGGGAAGAAATCGAAGAGGGTCGCGTCTCGAGTGACTGCGGGGGACCGCGAAAGTTCCGGCAGTCAAGGGCGGCCAGCGGCACCTGGACCGCAGTCACTGCGGTCCGTGGTCACCGACGTTAATCCTGCTCAGCTGGGACCAGCGCTGTGAGCTGCACAGCCCGAACCAGCGCAGCGGACTGGTGGCAAAGCCAAGCAGAAGTCGGTCTGGCCAGTTGACTCAGATGAGTCGGGTTGTATACTTTACTGTATACAATCTGTGCTTCATGTGAACAAGGAATTTCATTGCACCCTGGTGTAAATGACGATGCTCTAGCCTGAATCCGCATAGAAGGGTAGGATTAACGGCACATTACTAATTATTTTTGAAGTGGTGGAAAGCCAACTTCTTGAACTGTTGATGTCCTACTGGCGAAGGAGTCCCACAATGTAGTTGAGGCGGGAATATCAAGAGTTAGACCACTAACTAGACCTTGATTTCTGGTGGTGAATTATTAGGAGGCGAAGATGTTTCCATGCACTTCCATGCTGTTTTTGTCCTCAAGTTTGGGAGGCACTGTCAGAATAGCATGCATGAGTCACTGCAACGCAATTAGGTGAAAGTACACATTGCAGCCATGATCATCTATTGGTACTGGATGGAAAGGTGAATTAAATTAACAAAGTTAATCAATGAAAGACGATAGATACAAAGTGCTGGAGTAACTCAGGCAGCTTTGACGTTTCGGGGTGGGACACCCTCTTTAGACTGAAAGTAGGGGATGGGGGTTTGAAGAGCTGGAGGCGAGAAAATTCCAGGATCAATCAGTGCCTCAGGCAAGACGGGAGCAGGTATGTCCATTGTTTACCAGGGAAGATGTGATCTCAAGAGAAATAACGTGGAGAAGTGTGGAACTGGTAAAATGACTAAGGAAAAAGGGGCAAGGAAGGAGGGGATGAGAGCCTAAAAAGAAGTTATGTAAAATTAGAGAATTCAATGTTCATACCGATGGTTGTAAGGTAATGGGAGGGTTGTCAAACAATTAGGTCGTTTCATTCCATTTTGTGTCAAGCCTCTAAGGGGGTTTGGAGCTGCATCCTTTCAGGTTTGTGGGGGCGGGCGTTCAGTAATAAAAAAACCACAAAGGGTTGAAGAAAAATCCACGAAAGAAAACATTTCCTATCACGTAACTACATGCGATCTGGGATGTTTCACCTGAAATTGCAGCCCATGAAAATTCAATTGTGGCTGTCCAATATACTTGGATAAATATTTGAAGTAATAAAATTTGCCCGGCCGTGATGAAAAACCAGGAGAATGAGATTGATTGAATTGTGCCATATAATGCTGACTCAGACTTGATGGGCTGAATAACCTTTTTCTGCAGTAATGATCCAATGATTTTGTTGTTTGGTTTCAACTAGTTTGATTGATTATGTGCAGTTGCAATGTATACATAGGAAGCCGATGCCAGATTAACCGACCAGTTTCCTGCCAAGGTTATTCTGGCCATGGTGAAAAAGAACTAAACAATAATAAATAGGAGTATAGGAGCAAAGAGGTCCTTCTGCAGTTGGACAGGGTCCTAGTGAGACCACACTTGGAGTATTGTGTGCAGTTTTGGTCCCCTAATTTGAGGAAGGACATTTTTGCTATTGAGGGAGTGCAGCGTAGGGTTACAAGGTTAATTCCCGGGATGGCGGGACTGTCATATGCTGAGAGAATGGAGCGGCTGGGCTTGTATACTCTGGAATTTAGAAGGATGAGAGGATATCTTATTGAAACATATAAGATTATTAAGGATTTGGACACGCTCGAGGCAGTTCCCGATGTTGGGGGAGTCCAGAACCAGGGGACACAGTTTAAGAATAAGGGATAAGCCATTTAGAACGGAGATGAGGAAACACTTTTTCACTCGGAGAGTTGTGAGTCTGTGGAATTCTCTGTCTCAGAGGGTGGTGGAGGCCGGTTCTCTGGATGTTTTCAAGAGAGAGCTAGATAGGGCACTTAAAGATAGCGGAGTCGGGGGATATGGGGAGAAGGCAGGAACGGGGTACTGATTGGGGACGATCAGCCATGATCACATTGAATGGCGGTGCTGGCTCGAAGGGCCAAATGGCCTACTCCTGCACCTATTGTCTATTGTCTATTTATTTGAAGCTTACAAAGTCTTTACAGGATGTGACATGACACTGGAATGAAGTTTCCCTTGACTGAAGACTATTGGGATATGTGGCATGGGTGGGGGTGGGGGTGGGGGGGGGGGGGGGGGGGAACAAATTTGAAGAAAGAGAGGGGGGGGGGGGTATTAAGGGTCTCACAATGTAAGAGATAGACAATTTTTGACTAAATGAAGAGACATTTCTTCAAACAGAAAATAATAAATCATTGTAATCCTTTCCCCAGAGCGGGCCACTGTAAAGACACAAACAATGAGTTCATTCAAAATTGAGATCAATAAGTTTCGGGATCTTAAGAGAGTTAAGTGCAAGAAAATTACATTAAGGAAGAAGATATGCATGATCATGAGTAATGGTGGAAAGACTCCAAAGGCCAAAAGGCCAACTGCTGCTGTCTCTTCTGATCTTATGATGCCCACTTTACTTTTAATCAGCTGCCAGGCTTTTCAAGTTACAGACAAACTCACAGGTGAAAACAGGGCGAAGAATGACAACTTCGCTTTGTGGAACAAGAAGAACAGGTGTATATTCCTAAAGCCCATAATGCTCTTCTTTTTGCTCTTAAGCACAATGATGGGTTCTGAGGTGGCTAATGAGGCTGATGTGAGAACTAAAGAGTCATACACAGATGCTGCAGGACATGGCTGATGGGGCTGTACAGTTAGTGAGGGAGTACCTTCTTTCTGCTGCTTACGCTGTGCATTTCTGTGCCTCTAATGCAAGGGTTTAATATTCTCAACGTTATCTGGGAAATTCCTTCTCGTTTGAATGGTCCTTGGCCAGAGGCTTTGAGAAGGTCCTTAAATCTTTTTTTTCTATCTACCTTGTACTTGGTTTTCACATGACAGAGCTCAATATAGAGTTGATTTTGCGAGTCTGGTATCGTATACCACAAATTTAGGGCAGCACAGTGGTGCAGCGGTAGAGACCTGGGTTTGATCCTGACTACAGGTGCTGTCTGTACAGAGTTTGCACATTCTCACTGTGACCGTGTGGGTTTTCTCCGCATGCTCCGGTTTCCTCCCACATTCCAAAGATGTGCATGTTTGTGGGTTAATTGGCTTCTGTAACTTGTCATGATGTGCAGGATTGAACTAGATAGCATGAACTCAGTGGACCGAATGGCCTGTGTCTGCGCTGTATCTCAAGATTCAAGATTCAAGAGAGTTTATTGTCATGTGTCCCAGATGGGACAATGAAATTCTTGCATTGCTTCAGCACAACAGAATATAGTAGGAATACAGAACAGATCAGTGTGTCCATATACCATTATATAAATATATACATGAATAAATAAAACAGATAAAGTGCAAATAAACAGATAATGGGCTATTAATGTTCAGATTTTTTGTTTGAGTTGAGTTTAATAGCCTGATGGCTGTGGGGAAGTAACTATTCCTGAACCTGGATGTTGCAGCCTTCAGGCTCCTGTACCTTCTCCCTGAAGGTAGCGGGGAGATGAGTGTGTGGCCAGGATGGTGTGGGTCCTTGATGATGCTGCCAGCCTTTTTGAGGCAGCGACTGCGATAGATCCCCTCGATGGTAGGGAGCTCAGAGCCGATGATGGACTGGGCAGTGTTTACTATTTTTTGTAGTCTTTTCCGCTCCTGGGCGTTCAAGTTGCCGAACCAAGCCACGATGCAACTGGTCAGCATGCTCTCTACCATGCACCTGTAGAAGTTAGAGAGAGTCCTCCTTGACAGTTCCTTGGTTTTGCTGGTGTTGAGAGCCAAGTTATTGTGCTGGCACCATATGGTCAGTTGGTCGACCTCTCTTCTATACTCTGACTCGTCCCCATCAGTGATACGTCCCACAACAGTGGTGTCATCAGCGAACCTGATGATGGAGTTTGCACTATGACCAGCTACGCAGTCATGAGTATAGAGTGAACTCTCTGCCACAGAGGGTAGTTGAGGCCAGTTCATTGGCTATATTTAAGAGGGAGTTAGATGTGGCCCTTGTGGCCAAGGGGATCAGAGGGTATGGAGAAAAGGCAGGTACGGGATACTGAGTTGGATGATCAGCCATGAGCATATTAAATGGCGGTGCAGGCTCGAAGGGCCGAATGGCCTACTCCTGCACCTAATTTCTATGTTTCTATGTTTCTATGAGTACAGCAGGGTGCTGAGCACGCAGCCTTAAGGTGCTCCCATGCTGATTGTTATTCAGGCTGACACCTTTCCATCAATTTGAACAGTCTGTGGTCTGTGAATGAGGAAGTCGAGGGTCCAATTGCAGAGGGATGCGCAGAGTCTCAGTTCAGATAGTTTGGTAACCAGCTTGGAGGGGATGATTGTATTAAATGCTGAGCTGTAATCGATGAATAACCACTTGACATATGAGTTTTTGATGTCCAAGTGGTCCAGACCGGAGTGGAGAGCCAGCGAGATCGCATCCACCGTTGATCTGTTGTGGCCTGTCCATCATTGTTGACTGAGAGTAGCTAAGAACTCGATGGTGGGAATTTGACTTGGGAGAGGATATTGAATCGATTCACTTATCCTTCCAGATAATGTGAGGGATTTTGCAAAGACAGCATAGGTGACATTTCCCCAGTGCCTTGATGTTCCTGCTGTAGTCCTGTAGTCCAGGTTTCAGAAGCGTATGGAAGTGAAGGGATCACTGTTGCTGCCCAGTAGAGTGGGATTCTTCTGTAGGGTCCAAGGTCTTGATCTTCAAAAACCCTTTTCCTCAGTTGACCATTAAAGATGTTGATGATTGTGTCATTGATGCCATCTTTTATTGAGAGCTGGCGCCTGAGATATGGGAATGAAGAAAGGTACCATTAAATAATGCTACCGCACCTGGTTTACCTACTGACCACCTTCAAACTGATAATCACTATTATTTATTCCAAGGCCCTGAGTGAGGAGGTGGTGGAGCTGTCACAGGTAAGACTGGGTATGACACTGGAATGGACCAGGTGATCTGAATGGCCTCCTCCTGTGTTTAGCTAATTCTGAAGCTCTCAGTTGTATGGAGTCATAGAGTGATATGCATGGAAATAGGCCCTTCGGCCCAACAGCCCAACATGCCTACACCGGCCAACATGTCGCAGCTACACTAGCTCCACCTGCCCACATTTGGCCTCGATGCCTCCAAACCTGTCCTATCCATGTACCTGTCTAAATGTTTCTTAAATGTTGGGATAGTCCCTTGCTCAACTATCTCCTCTGCCAACTTATTCCATACCCCACCACCCTTTGTGTGGAAAAAGTAACCCCTCAGATTCCTATTAAATCTTTTCCCCTTCACCTTAAACCTATGTCCTCGATTTGTCTACTCTGTGCAAGAGACACTGTGCATCTACCCGATCTATTCCTCTCATAATCATATTGTTATTCGATTATTACTACTGGCTGTGTGTTGATTTTGTGAAATACACAGTGGAATGGGTAAAGCACTGCTCTATCAATTGTTTTTTTTCTGGTGACAGCTATCAGAGTAGACATCAAATAGCGGAACAGTGTATTCAATTCTTCTGTTCTTGCCCAGGGATGTATATGATTTAATTAGCGCATTTTGAATCTGCGACGGTCTGCCTGCAGAGAACACAGAACATGCTCAATGTATATTTCAAATGGCACTTGTGATATGAATTGGGTTCACTTGGGGTCCATCTCGTCTCTCATTTGCAGTTCTTTCCCTTATTTCATATTCTTCAGCGCACTATTGAAATCAGAATCTGCAAAGGTGGATTGCAAATTATCTTGGGTTGACAAAAAATGAGTTATCGTTCCTCAAATATATATTAAGTGCGTGTTTTGTGGGTGACTGATTAGCAGTTCTTCAATCTTAGGAAGCGTAATGCTCAACCAAGCTGGTGGTATGAGAATCGACTCCATCTAGTAGTTGTAAATTCCAATAGACAATAGTAAATAGGCGGAGGGAGATAATGGGAGATTGAAAGAGCACAGATTTAGCAAGAGACGGGAGAGTACAGATTGTCAGTACGCTTGCACTGGATGTTATTATATTTATTGAAAAAGGAAAATAAATCAATCATGACAGAAGCAATTGGATGTGCTGCAACGGTTAAACTACCAAACTAACCAGGAGACCTGGACTAAAACGTTGGAAACCAAAGTTGCATCCCAAAAGGTTAGCCATGGAATTTGAAATTCAATTTATTCTTTGTAGTATAGGAAAAATAACTGATATTTGTGGTGGAAATCTCTCAGGTGACATCCAAGTGAATTAAAAGGACACAAAGTGCTGAAGTAACTCACCGGGTCAGGCAACATCTCTGGAGAAGTCTGAAGAAGGATCCTGACCCAAATCATCACCTATCCATTTTCATCAGAAATGCTGCCTTACCCGCTGAGATACTCCAGCACCTTGTATCTTTTTTTTGTAAGCCATCATATGCAGTTCCTTGTGTCATCGTCTAAGTGAATCTCTTCCGTAGCTTCCCTGTTCGTCAGCTTCCTACGTTGGAGTGTGGAAAGTAGATATAGAGGTCAACTCATTTATCTGTGTTGTGGGAGAGCAACATATGTAATGCAGTGAGCTTTTTAATTGAGGCATTGTCTGAGACCTGTAGCCCAAGGCATTGAATGCTAATAAAAGACAGTTATACATTTCTATTGATGCGCATGTTAGCCCAAATGCAGGGCCAGATCCAAGGTGGTAGTAGGTAAGAGAGGGCTATCAATTGGGGATCAGGTCCATTCACAGCCCTGTGGAAGATGTTATCCAGGCTATGCTGGTCGAAAGACAACTGGAGATGCAATCAATGACGTGGGTGATGTTATGAGATGATTTGTAATTGAGGTACGTCATCTTAAAGATTAGTAGAGTCATGCATATGGAGTCACACAGAACGTAAATAGGCCCTTTAGCCCAACTCGTCCAAGAATTCCTATCTACGCTAGTCCCACTTGCCCACGTTTGGCCCATATCTCTCTAAACCTTTTCTATCCATGTACCTGACAAGTGTATTTTAAATGTTGTAATAGTACCTGCCTCAAATACCTACTTTAATTTTTTAGTTTAGAGATACGGAGCAGAAACAGCCCACCGAGTCCGCACCGACCAGCGATCCCACACATTAACACTATCCTACACACACTACGGACAATTTACACATACATCAATCCAATTAACCTCCATACCTGTACGTCTTTGGAGTGTGGGAGGAAACCGAAGATCTCGGGGAAAACCCACGCAGTCACAGGGAGAACGTACAAACTCCGTACAGACAAAACCCGGGTCTCCGGCGCCGCAGTAGCTGTAAGGAAGCAACTCTACCACTGCGCCATCTTGGCTGCGCCTCTGGTAGCACGTTCCATTCATCCACCAACCTCTGAGTGAAAACGTGGCCCCTCAGGTTCCCATTAAATCTTTCCAATCCCACCTTAAACCTATAACATGTTATGTTTTGTTTGTTTTTCCAGTTAGTTAACCAATAAAATCTGTTCTGAAACAAAGAATCGTATATATGTACTCATATTATAATTTTCATTAGTATGGATAATATTATCTCAAAATATATTCCCTCTGTATCAAATTTCATATTTCATCCATCTGTGTAGTTTATGAACGTAACATGCTGATGTAGGTCAGGAATGGTGAATCTGTGGAATTATCTGCCACAGAAGGCAGTTGAGGCCATTGGCTATATTTAAGAGAGAGTTAGATGTGGCCCTTGTGGCTAAAGGGATCAGAGGGTATGGAGAGAAGGCAGGTACGGGATACTGAGTTGGATGATCAGCCATGATCATATTGAATGGCGGTGCAGGTTCGAAGGGCCGAATGGCCTACTCCTGCACCTATTTTCTATGTTTCTATGCTTCTGTCACATTATTGGCCAAATTTAAGGCATTTTCAACCATTCTGTTAACTGTGACCGAAAGGGAATATATTCCAATCTCTTTGGGATCAAAATGAGGTTGTTGTGATATTTTCATCTTATTTCATATGTTTATATATTCTTACAAGGAGGGTCTTCAACCCATTGAGCCAATGCCAGCTTTGAGTGCTGTGCCATCCATCCCATTGCTCCACTTATTTCTCCGTAACCTATTCTTTCACATCCCTGTCAACCTCCTCCTGATTCTCTTGCCACCCACCTAGACTGGGGTAATTGACACCAGCCAATTAACCTACAGAATGTCTTTGGGATGTGGGACAAACCAGATCATCCAGGGGAACACCCACAGTCACAGAGAGAAGATGCAAACTGCACAAATAAGGCACGGATTGAACTCTGGCTGTTGGAGCTTTGTGGCAGCAGCAGTAACTGCTTTGCCAACAGACGCTCACATTTTTAACTTATTCTCTGTGGGGTTGAGGATCAAGTTGAATTCTTGTAAGGCTTCAATTAACTTGGAGATTCTGTAAATGTCCATTTTGTAAAGATGAGCGTGCATTGAACTAACTTCTCTTTTGATTGTGTTAACATTCATTCACCAGAATGCATCCTTAAGCCTGGTCACTTTGTTATCGATATGTATGCGCACATTATGATCCTGTAGGAGAGGAGGGACTCATGGTGTGCTTGCTGTTTTGCAATGTAATGAGTTCACAACAAAGTCTGGAACATTTTCGTCTGCCAACTTAAATTCTCAACAGGAAAGCAGTTTAAGCATGCTGCCTTGCAAATACACTTCTTCTTGTAGTTCTTCTTGTAGATATCACAATATCTTCTTGTGATGATATTTCAATTTGTGGACGGAGATGACTGATATTCATCAAATTTATTGAATTTCGACATTGATGACATTGTTGACCTTTATAGTGTTGTTATTAATTGATTATATATTATTTATTGATAGCTATACATTATATATATTAATATATAATATATATCACTATAAAGTATTCATTTATTATTGTTATTAATTTATTAGTGTAGATATTGTGTGCTAACATAGCAGGCCCAACTGACTACATAGGGAGCCACAGCATGTGTGACCAAACTGAAGTGTACTAAACTGTTGTAACGGATGATTGGAGATGTTCTTGAAGCTGAGGTTAAGGAGCAGATGATATGGTGAAAGCCTAAAACAGTGTGGGATGCAAGCATAAAGATGCACTATTCCTGTTGCGAATAGGACGGAAGGAAATGGCAGACTGATCGATCTACTCTATGGAAGACTGCCACAGACAGCTGTGGAGGCCAAGTCATTGGGTGTTTTTAAAGATCAACAGGTTGTGATTTGTGAGGGTGTCAAAGGTTATGGGGAGAAGGCATGAGAATGGGGCTGAGGGAAAGATAGATCAGCAATGATTAAATGAATGGCAGACTAGACTCGATGGGCTGAATGGCCTAAATCTGTTCCTATGACCTATGGACATGAACTCATCAAGTCAAGAGAGTCAGGAGTGTTTTATTCTCATATGTCCCAGATAAAACAATGACATTCTGACAGCAGCACAACAGAATATGCAAACATAGTACACTGTAAACAATATAATAAAGGAGAGAAAACAAAGTTCAGTGTGTGTATATGCCATTTAAGATGAAAGACATTCAACAGACAAGTGCAGAAACTAAGAATTTTTATCCAAGGCTGTTAGAAAAAGCCTGAAGCAATACATTTGGAATGGTGAGTCAGAAGCAAGGTCAGGCAATTAGAGGGCACAGTGCTTTGTTAAGGAAGTTTCTTTGTATTAGACTTTAGTGTCACTTTAGATCATACCTTTCACAATAGGTATTTTCCTTGGCAAGAGAGTGAGTTAATTAAGATGAAGATGTTGAGGATACAAAGCTTGGCAATCTTCCATTTAAGATAGCTGCATCAATGGAAATTGCATCCAACAATGCTGGAGAATTATGTACACCACAAGTCGCCAGTATAGGTAGCTCCAATCCACTGTCAGAGAGCTGCAGCTACATCCAAGACTACAAAACTGGTCCGGTGTTCTGCAGAGAACAGGTCAAACATCTGTTATGTGGCCGATTGGGAAAGGGGGAGATGCAGCGAGACCTGGGTGTCATGGTACACCAGTCATTGAAGGTAGGCATGCAGGTGCAGCAGGCAGTAAAGAAAGCGAATGGTATGTTAGCTTTCATTGCAAAAGGATTTGAGTATAGGAGCAGAGAGGTGCTACTGCAGTTGTACAGGGTATTGGTGAGACCACACCTGGAGTATTGCGTACAGTTTTGGTCTCCAAATCTGAGGAAGGACATTATTGCCATAGAGGGAGTGCAGAGACGGTTCACCAGACTGATTCCTGGGATGTCAGGACTGTCTTATGAAGAAAGACTGGATAGACTTGGTTTATACTCTCTAGAATTTAGAAGATTGAGAGGGGATCTTATAGAAACTTACAAAATTCTTAAGGGGTTGGACAGGCTAGATGCAGGAAGATTGTTCCCGATGTTAGGGAAGTCCAGGACAAGGGGTCACAGCTTAAGGATAAAGGGGAAATCCTTTAAAACCGAGATGAGAAGAACTTTTTTCACACAGAGAGTGATGAATCTCTGGAACTCTCTGCCACAGAGGGTAGTTGAGGCCAGTTCATTGGCTATATTTAAGAGGGAGTTAGATGTGGCCCTTGTGGTTAAGGGGATCAGGGGGTAAGGAGAGAAGGCAGGTACAGGATACTGAGTTGGATGATCAGCCATGATCATATTGAATGGCGGTGCAGGCTTGAAGGGCCGAATGGCCTACTCCTGCACCTAATTTCTATGTTTCTATGTTTCATTTCAATCTCCTCCTTTTAGAACAGCCAAGTGTTGATGTTCCCAAAATAAAGATCACATTTCTACAAACTGCAGAACCAACGCCAAGACAGAATCAAAAGCTATTTTAGTATTCGTTCAAAATGTCGATAGAATGGAGAACTTCACTCAGATAATTAAGAACTAATATTGTACAGTATCTATGCTCCAAACAGTAATGGGATCAAACAGATTTTAAGAAAAATTAAGTTTCGCTATCAATTCAAGTGGCAATACAATCAATGTATTAAACTTGAATTGCTATCATAACTTGATTTTTTGACAAAGCAATCCAAAATAGTAAGATTAAATGAGAACTTACCAGTTCGAAGTTTGATCTGTATTTTATGAGGAGTTACGATGAGGGATTACGTGAAGAACCCGTCCAGCACGCATGCGCGACATACTTCAAAGCAGCGGTGTGGAATCACAGAAGACACAATAATTGAAATAAACATAGTAAAGAAAAGGAGAACTTAAATACCAGTTGATCTCTGTAATTCAGGGTGGGAGCGGAGGGCACGTAATCCCTCATCGTAACTTCTCATAAAATACAGATCAAACTTCGAACTGGTAAGTTATCGTTTATTCTTACTATTTTACTTCGGAGTCACGTGAGTGACTACGTGAAGATTTTAAAGCACTGTGATTTCAAACCGTGTAACAGTTCATACTTCACTCGCTGCCGAAGTCATTCGAGGGAGGAAGTATGTTATCGTAATCAACCATGAATCTGTTTGTAAAACAATAATGGTGTTATTAACAATAACAAGACCAAAATGCTCCCCCGGGCTTAAATTATATATTTGCAGATTCTAATACTTTTTCTGCAAACGATACAGGTTCTGCCCGCGGTTTGTTATAAAAGTTTGGAATGTATACCCCCTAGACCACCCCGCTGTAGCCAGGATGTGGTCCATAGGCACGTCCATCCTCTTAGTCACCGATGTGGATGTTGCCCTGGTGGAGTAAGATTTATACACGTTTGTATTTACTCCAGCAACTCCCAGTACCTGCTTGAGCCACTTGAGATAGTTTGGCTCGTCACCCGACCATGTGGTTTCTTGTGGCTGACCCGTAAGGCTTTTTCTTTCCCTCGGGGATTTCTTATTGTGTCGATGTAATTCAATAAGTGGGTCATGAAACATAACCGTGGTTCAGGTGGGTATGCCCGGAATTCCATGACTGGACCTGATGTTCCTGGTCTGCTCTGTTTGATCAGTCCCTGAATGGTAAATGTGACACGGTCTGGTGTTATAACCATATTATCCAATCGTAATAGATGGAGGAACTGGACTCTTTGTGCCATCAGCATGACCGGCTTCAGGGTGGGTTGTTCCAGGGTGAGGGACCTGGCTGGTGACCATCCCCTAAGGTACGTCAGGACCACACTGACATCCCAGATTTGGGTGTACATAGGTCTGGGGGATTAGAGTTGAATATGCCTCTCCTGAATTTGATCACCAGCGGGTGGTACCCTATGGCCTGTTGTCCTGGTGCCTGAGTTAAGTAGCCTGACAGAGCACTTCTGGCTGTATTAATGGCGCTGTAGCTGAGTCCTTCATTGTGATGAAGACCTGCCAGGAACTCCAGTACAGGTTTTGTTGTAGTTGAATATGTAGTTCCTGTATTTACAATACAATATGCAATATACAATATTTATTACATGTCATTTGAACCTCAGTGACGCTCAAACGAAACTCCGTTTCCACAGCCATACAAACAAAGACAATTTCCTACAGACAAACATACAATTTAATTTACAGAAAGGCAAAGTCTTTTCTCTCCCCTGTTCTACATTTCTCTCCCGATGTCGAAGCCCCAGGCGGGCGATGATAAGTCCCACGGCCACTTTAGGCCACGCAGGGCGATGTAGGGCCCCGCTCCGGGTCGTTCAAACCCCGTGACTCGGGCTAGAGAAGACGCGTTGCGGGAGCTCCGGAAAGCAGTCTCTCCACCCGGACCCACGCGCTCCCGATGTCCCGTCAGTCCACAGGACCTGCGGCTGCAGCTGGAGCCTCCGAGCCACGTGGTCGGGCCGCAGCAGCGAGTCACCACCGCTCCCCATGCTCCGATGCCGGCCAGCACCACGATGGTAAGTTCGCAGCTCCCCCCCCCCCCCCCTCCCCCCCGCCCCTCACATATACACAGTTAAAAACACTATTAAAAAACACAAACAGCTACATTTAACTACACACAAAAACAAAAAAAAGACAGACAGACAGGCTGTAGGGGTCGCGCCACCGCCAAGATATTTGAACAGTATCTTCCCACTTCTTGATGTTCGCCAAGTATGTTCCCTTGTGGATATGCGATGGGATGCTGTCATCGTGTCGATAGTGCTGTCTGTCAAATCCAGGCCCAGCAGTGGTCTTCCCAATTCTGCAACCCAGGCCCAGCAGTGGTCTTTTCAAATCTGCAACCCAGTAGTTTAATTCATCGTGGCATGGGTGGCTTATGCCTGATACTGGGTGAGTTGATAAGTCTGGGCTACTGGGAAAAATCATTAGGGTTTTAATAACCATGTCGAGGACCACTGGGAACCATGACTGTGTAGGTTTAGTGGGGTATTATCAAAATACCTGAAGCATCTGTATTTTGTGTAGTACCCGACTGATGAGGCCGTAGTACCTGACTGATGAGGTAGAACAGGGGAGAACATAGAGATTAGATTCCCCCCCCCCCCCCCCCCCCAGTTCAGCGGGAATGTATCCATTGCCGCTGCCTCAAGGTCTGGTTTCATGCGACATACATCGGTACGTGGTGATTCAATTGGAATACAAGCAAGTCGATATCTCGTGTCCCATATTGCTTTGTAATTTCAGCAAATACTTTGGTTTAATATGTCTGTTTACAGTATTTAGCTCACCTGGTAGGTATGTTGCTGATGGTCAAATATGTTTGACGACATACGGTTACCAATTGTTAAATAAATTGTCACGTGATATCGATTTTATTCCGCCCTAGTGGTTTGGTATATGCCACCACTGTGATGTTGTTAATTTATAAACGAACATGCAAAATGGTGCACTACTGAACAATATGCTTTTACCCATAGAACATACGCAATGTTTCCAACTAGGTTTTATGCCCAGTGTCTGTAGTGATGACGACTCCAGATTAGTCAATTTACCACCTGTAGTGGGTATGGGTTATTTTGTTTTAACACTAGCACCTTAGCTCTAATGGAAAGGTTCAAGTTAAGTATCTGGTAATGCTGCTACTAATTCGCAATTACTCTTGCCACTTTGTTGAATGGTTGGTTGATTGTTACCATTAATTGTTACAGGTTGTGCCATACGCTGACTCTCCTTTTGGCAATGTTATAGATAAGTGGATAGAGTTAATTGAATACCATAAGTCGATAGTTGTGGATGGTGTCAACGTAGATTTATCTGGATTGTATGACAGAGCCCAGGCTAAATAAAGCTAATGCTGCTGATTTAGCTATTTCCATGGTTTTGTCTGTCGTTAATATCATAGAGACATGCCATGACGATATGTTGTTCAAGAAGGAACTGCAGATGTTGGAAGATCGAAGGTACACAAAAATGCTGGAGAAACTCAGCGGGTGCAGCAGCATCTATGGAGCGAAGGAAATAGGTGACGTTTCGGGCCAAAACCCTTCTTCAGACTGATGGGGGGTGGGGGGGGGGGAGAAGGAAGGAAAAAGGGAGGAGGAGGAGGAGCCCAAGGGCGGGGGGATGGGAGGAGACAGCTCAAGGGTTAAGGAAGGGGAGGAGACAGCAAGGGCTAGCAAAACTGGGAGAATTCAATGTTGATGCCAACCGGACGCAAGCATCCCAGGCGGAATATGAGGTGCTGTTCCTCCAATTTCCGGTGTTGCTCACTCTGGCAATGGAGGAGACCCAGGACAGAGAGGTCGGATTGGGAATGGGAGGGGGGAGTTGAAGTGCTGAGCCACCGGGAGTTCAGGTAGGTTATTGCGGACTGAGCGGAAGTGTTCGGCGAAACAATCGCCCAACCTCCGCTTAGTCTCCCCGATGTAAATCAGCTGACATCTAGAGCAGCGGATGCAGTAGATGAGGTTGGAGGAGATACAGGTGAACCTTTGTCGCACCTGGAATACCGGCCATGACAATATGTTCCTTAATAGTGTCAGGGCTGATTTGAATATCTTGGAAAACAGTTTTGGCTCATATTTAGCCATAGTCAATAATTTATACTGCCATAGTTACCCCTTCCAGGTAAATTGTGGTATCTCCGAAGATCTTTTATGAATGGGTACTGAATAGTATGCATCTTTTAAGTCGATGTCTACCATAAAGTATCCTAGGAAATCCACAGTTAGCAGTTACAAGTTTCCATAAAGTGTGTATACCTGGTGAAAATATTCAAGTGGTTAAGTCAATGATGGTGCGACATTTACCATCTTTGGGTTTTTTGGTACCAAAGGCTCATATTAGACTTCTTTATGACCCCTTTGTATATCTTCTCCAGTTAGCTAGTCCTCATGTTCTTTTTTAGTGGGAGGGTAAACCCCTTTGGGGTGCATGCTGAACTGGTGGCAAGTTTCTTAATTCAATTTTGATCCTTGAATACTTTTGGTATATAACTACCAAGTATGTTAGTTCTTCATGCTTCCAAACACAGGTGTGATCCCCCCACCCCCCCCTGTTAGTACAAACCCTTCACCTTTTATGTGATGGTAGGAACCATACTCATCTGCCTTCACTGTTGTTTAGTGGTGTGTTCATTTTTTCGGTTTCTGGTTCCTTGTCTGTCGGGATGGTGTTGTTGGGTGGTGGTGCATTTTCCATGGGGCCCGCTCTGGACCCTGGCCTGAAAAGTCTTACGGGGGCCTGCATGCGGGCCCCGAGCTTTCACCAGTACCATTAAGTAGACGCCTACTGGTGGATGCATGGAGGTACTGCTGTCTGGTTTTGTGTGGTTTGCTCATTCCAGGCACTGCCCTCATGATGCCGAATATCTTGGACACTTCATCCAGTTTTTTAGGCTTGGTTTGGTAACTTTGCCAGATAGCAGGATCTGTGGTTGTGAGGTCGGCGTTCTCACAGTCCTGTGAATTTTTTAGGTTGAGGGCAGGTTTTATGACTTCCTTCGAGAAGTTGCGGATCGCATACTGTGTTGAACAGTAGGGTCAGGTGTTTTGCCATACTACCCTGCCCCTCTGGAATGAGCATGCAAAAATGATAGCCGACGTCAGGGGTATCAAATGCAATTTAAGATATTTGGGTTTTTAAATGCCCTGCTCAATGTACCCCCAATAATGGTAGGCACTTTGAGTAAATGCAATTTTGGGGAGGCGTGATAAAATCCAACGCCTCATGACTACCTGTCTTGGAGAGGTTTTTTGGAAAGACAGGTAGTAAGCTGGCCGTCAGTTTAGACTGAAAGGGCCATCTCGCTCGTGGTGTAGCCACGTAGCGGTATCTCACACCCAGCAGCTCTTCCTGTTCCTGTACCTCAAGCATACTCCCGATGTTGTTCAGCCAGTGACCCCTCTTCTTGACCAGCCCAGCCCTGGTCGCCATCGATCCCTCTGATGAGGGAGATGGCCAGTGCTGTTAGTGCACTGGAGCGGGAGTGTTATGCTCCCTTGGCGAGCTTGCCCCAGCTCCCGAGGCAAGTCTCGCTGGAGTTTTTACTCCATGACCTTTCTCTAGGCTTGGAGAACAGACACTTACTCGCTCTCGGGCGGTAGTTTGAAGTGCCGGTTCCATCTTCCGTGTCTGTCTCCAGCCCGAGGTTTGGTTGCCAACTTTGCTGAAGCGGCTGCCTGCCGTTTCGGGCGGCATTTCTGCCGTTTTCGGGCGGCGAGTCTCCTTGTCGGGAGTATGCAGGGATTACCGGCCAGTTTTTGAATTTTCCTCCAGTCCGCTGCTGTTGGTCAGACAGCTGTTAGCGGACTGGGCAACGGCTCAGTATCCTGACTGTGGACCGTAGCGTGTGCAGTCCAGGTGCCACCTCTCACCCCCTCCACTGACGGAACGCTCCTTCCCTGGAGTCGAACGGGGGCTTTGCTCTAGTTTCCCCTGGTGCACAAAGAAGAGCAAGTTTGGCAATTCGAACCTGTGGGTAAATACTTACCTGACGGTCCGTTCTTTCAAGCTTGTAGCGGGAACGCCCATGCTCCCGTTCGTCGCTGTTGCATCTGCGTGAAGCATGCATGCTGGATGGGTTCTTCACGTAGTCACTCACATGATTCCAAAATAAAATGGATCAATGGGAAAAAAAGTTGTTCGGCACGGACTTGTAGGGCCGAGATGGCCTGTTTCCGTGCTGTAATTGTTATATGGTTATATGGTTAATGTATTAAACTTGAATTGATATCATAACTTGATTTTTTGACAAAGCAATCCAAAATGTTAAGCCTGATACCATTGGCAGGAAACAGCCCAACCAAATATTTTAATCTGGTGAGATTTTGCAGGCATTAAGGCAAAGGCAACAGTAGTTGCTCTTTCATGTTATTAACCCACCCAGGAAAACAAGTATGCAGAAGTAAGATATGCAGAACAAGTATGCAGAAGTACCATAGATAGGCACAAAATGCTGGAGTAATTCAGCGGCTCAGGCAGCATCTCTGGAGAAAAGAAATATATAACGATTTGGGTGGAGACCCTTCTTCAGTTGACGTTCATAAAACCAAGATACTGTATTCGGATTGAAATTGCTGATAAAGTCCAAAGGGTTTCAAATAACGTCTGCTAATTATGAACCAGGTCTGCATGTTGAACCACTTTGCTGTGAAGCATCAGTTAGATCCGGTACACATTGCGTGATGGCACGGTGGCGTGGCGGTAAATTTGCTGCCTTACAGCACCAGCGCCAGCGCCCAGGGTTCATTCCTGACTACAGGTGCTGTTTGCACAATGTTTGTACATTCTCCCCGTAACCTGCATGGATTTTCCCCGGTATCCTCCCACACTCGAAAGGCGTACAGATTTGTAGGTTATTTGACTAAATGTGTAGATTTTGTTCATTAAATAAATGTATTGATAACTTCCTCGTAGTTCTCCCTTACTTTTTAAATAAAAAGTGGGAGCAGTGCAATATTTCAGGAGGATCATTTGGTGTGACTGGATCTTATAATGGGGCAGGTTTGTGGCTGCCTGCAATACTCTGTCAATTTTAAGTCTCAGACATGTTAATGGCATAAATGTGTTGCCTTTGTAAAGACACCAGTCTCTGCTGGATACACCGTATTGCATTCCAAGGACTTTTTGAAGATGTTATTGTCGGGTAAAATGACCTTGGTTATCACAAATGTTGCAGGAAAAGACCCTTCACGAAAGGAAATAACTTGGTATCATTGTCATTAGGCTTCTTATTCTGCCTAACCAATCCTTTCACTCTGCTGGTGCTGTCAGTTGTCAACATATTCTACTTTGTTCTCCTCAACTAGACATAGTAAATTGATTAAAGAAAGGATGAGAGACTCGGTGGTGAGAGTGAACATGTTTTTCTTTGCCTCTTTGATGGAGTTACTAGTGTCAAAGATGAAAAGTATGGAATTTGATGCTGTCACTATGAATAATCTCTGGAACATGAGCAAGTTTCTTCTCAATGGGTTCTCTTGAAAGCACAATTACTTCCCCCAGTCCCTAACGATAGAAGGGTCAGTTGAGAATTTTAGGCAAAGTAAGGTGGGCAGGAATTCATGTGAGACATTAAAGCTACCGCTGTCCATTGAGCAAAATGTCTCCATCAGCTCCATCAATTATGCCCCCAAGCCACTAGCAGGTCATTCCTTGCCATGTGGTGAGTGGACTTCACAGAGAAAGACTCGAGAATGGATGGGGTGTGAGTGATGACACATGGAAAAATAATGAATTATGGGTGGAAGAGATTGCTGACGGGAAAGGATGTGAGCGATTGTTTGGGAGGATGAGTTGGGGATGTCTTTGGGAGATGCAAGAATGTCAGGGAGGTGAGTTGGGGAGATGATCATGGGAAGGTTGGAGGTTGTGAATTGAGAGGATGATTGGGGATGGGGTGTTGGGAGGAAAGACCACCTGTAAGTGGATGAATGTGCGCCGCCATTTGGTGTCATTTCACAAACCCGACAGCCTCGATGCTTATGCAAGATGAATGTTACATGAATAAAAAACCTCCAGCTGGTTTAATGTTTGAGCTTTGCTTGCACACCAAGTCTCCAAATGCATTTAACTATCAGGCTTTTCAAGTTCAAGTTCAAGTGAGTTTATTGTCATGTGTCCCTGTATAGGACAATGAAATTCTTGCTTTGCTTAAGCACACAGAAAAATAGTAGGCATTTACTACAAAACAGATAAGTGTGTCCATATACCATGATATAAATATATACACACATGAATAAATAAACTGGTAAAGTGCAAATAACAGAAAGTGGTTATTAATAATCAGAGTTTTGTCTGAGCCAGGTTTAATAGCCTCATGACTGTGGGGAAGTAGCTATTCCTGAACCTGTTGCAGTCTTCAGGCTCCTGTGCCTTCTCCAGCAGGGAGATGAGTGTGTGGCCAGGATGGTGTGGGTCTTTGATGATACTGCCAGCCTTTTTGAGGCAGCGACTGCGATAAATCTCCTCGATGGAAGGAAGGTCAGAGCCGATGATGGACTGGGCAGTGTTTACTACTTTTTGTAGTCTTTTCCTCTCCAGGGCGCTCAAATTGCTGAACCAAGCCATGATGCAACCGGTCATCATGCTCTCTAATTCTGCACCTGTAGAAGTTAGAGAGAGTCTTCCTTGACAAACCGACTCTCCGTAATCTTCTCAGGAAGTAGAGGCGCTGATGAGCTTTTTTGATAATTGCGTTAGTGTTCTCGGACCAGGAAAGATCTTCAGAGATGTGCACACCCAGGAATTTGAAGTTCTTGACTCTTTCAACCATCGACCCGTTAATATAAATGGGGATGTGGGTCCCCCTCCTACTCCTTCCAAAGTCCACAATCAGTTCCTTGGTTTTGCTGGTGTTGAGGGCCAGGTTATTGCGCTGGCACCATATGGACAGTTGCTCGATCTCCCTTCTATATTCTGACTCATCCCCATCAGTGATATGCCCCACAATAGTGGTGTCGTCAGCGAACCTGATGATGGAGTTTGCACTGTGGTTGGCTACGCAGTCATGAGCATAGAGTGAGCACAGCAGGGGGCTGAGCACGCAGCCTTGAGGTGCTCCCGTGCTGATTGTTATCGAGACTGACACATTTCCACCAATACGAACTGACTGTGGTCTGTGGATGAGGAAGTCGAGGATCCAGTTGCAGAGGTATGCGCAGAGACCCAGTTCTGCGAGTTTGTTAACCAGTTTGGAGGGGATGATTGTGTTAAATGCCGAGCTGTAATCAATGAATAACAGCCTGACATGAGTTTTTGTTGTCCAAGTGGTCCAGTGCGGAGTGGAGGGCCAGCGAGATCGCATCCACCGTTGATGATCTGTTGTGATGGTAAGCGAACTGCAGTGGGTCCAGGTTTTTGTCAAGGTAGGAGTTGATTTGCTCCATGATCAACCTTTCAAAGCACTTCATCACCACCGG
Organism: Leucoraja erinaceus; assembly: GCF_028641065.1. Taxonomy (NCBI): domain Eukaryota; kingdom Metazoa; phylum Chordata; class Chondrichthyes; order Rajiformes; family Rajidae; genus Leucoraja; species Leucoraja erinaceus. The sequence continues at coordinate 20,207,905 of NC_073377.1, forward strand.
CGTTAGTGCCACTGGTCGATAGTCATTGAGGCACGTCACCTTGCTCTTCTTGGGCACCGGTATGATTGATGCCCTTTTAAAGCAGGTGGGGACCTCAGAATTCAGAAGTGAGAGGTTGAAAATGTCCGTAAAAACTCCCGCCAGTTAGTCCGCACAGGTTTTTAGAACACAACCGGGTATACCATCAGGACCAGGTGCTTTTCGGGGGTTCACCCCTCTGAAGGATTTCCTGACATCGGCCTCTGTGACTGAGACTGAAATACCATCACAGCGAATGGGGGATCGGGAAGGCACATCAGTATTCTCCCTGTCAAAGCGTGCGTAAAACGCATTGAGCTCGTCATGGAGTGATGTTACACCAACATTCGAGCTGCCTCCTGGTTTCGCCTTGTAGGAGGTAATTGCATTCAGGCCCCGCCACAGCTGCTGAACATCTGTCTCATCCTCCAGTTTGGAGCAGAAGTCCCTTTTTGCCTTTTTGATTGCCTTACCAAGGTCGTATCTGGACTTCATGTAGACCACTGTATCATTGGAGGTGAATGCCCGGTGTCTGGACTTCAGGAGAGTGTGGATCTCAAAGTTCATCCAAGGTTTCTTAATGGGAAGCACTCGGAAGGTTTTTGTAGGGATGCAGTCCTCCACACATTTCTTAATGAAGTCTGTAACGACTGTGGCGTATTCGTTCAAGTTCGTTGCCGAGTCCTTGAACATTTCCCAGTCTACAGACTCCAAACAGACCTGGAGTTGTTCCTCTGCCCCCCCCCCCCCCCCCCCGACCAGCTCTGTGCTGTCCTCACCTCTGGGGGTGCGCTCTTCAATTGCTGCCTGTAGGCAGGAAGAAGCAGCACCGCGGTATGGTTGGATTTACCGGTGAGGGCGAGGGATAGAGTGATAGGCATTCTTGATGGTGGTGTAGCAGTGGTCGAGGGTGTTAGGTCCTCTGGTGCAGCAGGAGACATGTTGGTGGAAGTTAGGGAGTGTTTTCTTGAGGTTCGCCTTATTGAAGTCCCCAGCTATGGTGGTAAATGCCTCGGGGTAAGACGTCTGGTGTTTGTTGACCACGGCGTGCAGCTCCTCCAGTGCCAGACGGACGTCTGCCTGGGGTGGGATGTAGACCGCGGTCAGGATAACGGAGGTGAATTCTCTCGGGAGGTAGAAGGGGCGGCACTTCACCGCCAGATGTTTGAGGTATGGAGAGCAGGAGTTGGACAGGACTGCCACGTCGGAACACCACGCAGAGTTGACCATGAGGCAGACGCCCCCTCCTCTCCCTTTCTCAGATGCCTGCGTACGGTCCATACGGTGGATGGAGAACCCTTCAGGCTGGACCGCTGAGTCTGGGGAGCTGGGGTAATATACCCCATAATATACCATCAGGTAACACTCAAAAACTTTGCATCACAGTATTTCTCAATTGTGCAGTTCTTGGACTAGCATCTGTTTCATTGAAAGACACCTACATTTAGTGACTGACAGGAGGGCTTTCACATATATTAGAATGTAAACAGACAAATAGAATTCTGAAGGCAGACAAAAAATGAAGAGGAAAGTGCCAAATAGGTTTCTAGCATTTAGGGATGCAGCGTGGGAACAGGCCCTTCAGCCCCCGGGTCTGTGTTGACCAGTGATCACCCCATACACCAGCTTACACACTAGGGACAAGTTACAATGCAAACCTGCAAACCTGTATGTCTCTGGAGCAGTGGCGGACTGGCCAGGGTGTCAGCTTGCCCGATGGCAAGTGGGCCCTGATGAAGTGGGCCCCCTATATCAAGTGGGCTCCTGATGAAGTGGGCCCCCTTTGTCTCCTGGCAACCAATATTTTTAGACCCAGTCTGCCACTGCTCTTTAGTGTGGGAGAAAACCGGAGCATCCAGAGAAAAAGCACATGGTCACGGGGAGAGCGTACAAAATCCGCACAGACATCACCTGTCGTCAGTATTGAACCTGGGTATGTGGTGCTGTAAAGCAGCAACTCTACTGTTGCGCCACTGTGCCCTTTCTAGTTGGATATGTATTTGAATGTCTGATGTTGCTTGAACTGCATGGATACTAAAGACCAAGCTGAAGACTATTATCTGCTGGCATGAACATGATATTGGATGGGGATTTAGTTGTGACGTTACTATTGTTCTTATTCCGTTTAAGCAGTGAGAGGTAATGTGCAGCATCCCATAGCTGAGTGTGAGGTTTTGACCTCCGTGTTTGGGCTGCATGAGGATTTGCTTTCAGTGAGATGGCCTACATTGAAAATAGGTGCAGGAGTAGGACATTTGGCCCTTCGAGCCAGCTCCGCCATTCAATATGATCATGGCTGATCATCCAAAATCAGGACCCCGTTCCTGATTTTACCCAAATCCCTCTTGAAACCATCCAGTAAATTGGCCTCCACTGCCTTCTGTGGCAGGGAATTCCTCAGATTCACAACTCTGTGTGAAAAGGTTTTTCCTTAAGGATAAAGGGGAAATCCTTTAGGACCGAGATGAGAAAAACATTTTTCACGCAGAGAGTGGTGAGACTCTGGAAATCTCTGCTACAGAAGGTAGCTGTGGCCACTTCATTGGCTATATTTAAGGGGGAGTTAGATGTGGCCCTTGTGGCTAAAGGGATCAGGGGGAATGGAGAGAAGGCAGGTACAGGATACTGAGTTGGATGATCAGCCATGATCATATTGAATGGCGGTGCAGGCTCGGAGGGCCGAATGGCCTACTCCTGCACCTATTTTCAAAGTTTCTATGTCTCAGTTCTAAATGACCTACCCCTTATTCTTAAACTGTGACCTCGGGTTCTGGACTTGTTATGGTTTAGTGCATTTGCCAATAGAGGCAGCACCATACTTGGTCAAAGGCCTCCTGTGGAAAGTTGCTGTCATCTAGACCTTGGCATGAAGCACCTTTTGGAGGAAAGGAGGATCTTTACCAGTTAACAATTCCCTCAATGAACCATTATATGCTTTCCTAAACAAGCACAGTTTACAATTGCCATATTTGCATTTTATTATTTTATTTTAGGTTCCAGGCAAGTGTACTGTGCAACGAGAATACCATATGCCACAGCAAATGTAATGCAGATTACAATAGCACTCAGAATGGTCCAAGGGTTGGCAAAATACTTTAAAGTTATGGTTTTACCTGCATCATTTATGAATTTCACCTTGTGCCACAGGCCACTTTGCAAGCTTTTTTCCTTGGAGCTGCCTGGCACTCAGAAGCAGTTTGCAGTCAAATGCCACGTGTTAAGGGTTTGACATCTGTTTGATGTTTTTTTAGTTACTTTTTGTTTACGCCAAATGATTGTGTAACTTCTCCCACACAAAATAAAAAAGCATTATCTTGATGAATCCTTATGTCGTATTTTATTTAATTAACTTAAAATGTCTCATATTGTAGGTACGTTTTACTCTGGTTCCTTCCCACTGTTGGTAACTACAGGTCTGTGCTAATGTTTCCTGATGTTTCTGTAGCACTGCTAAAGTGTGTACTGAGTGTGGCATGTGCCAGAGATGGTCAAGGAAACTGGGAAATGTGCCGGGATGATTACCAACAGCTTTTTGGACAAATTGTGAATTCTGAACTGTTACCGACTTTATCTGCAGATTTTTACAGTCCTGTTTTATTTACCTAAATTCATATCAACTTAATTTTGTAGCTTTAAAAGGGCAGAACACAGTGATTGCCTAAAACCTTTACAGTAAGATCGGCTTTTGGAGATCGTTTTCATACTGAGCTGATTACATATGACATCAGCTTAAAGACCTCTATTAATTTGTATTTATTTTGGAATTAATAGGAAAGTAAACTGTAAATAAAAATTTAGAATGTTGCTGGAAGTCCGAAATAAAAAGCAGAAAATGCTCGAAACAGTCAGTAGGTCCGGCAGCAGCTGCGGAGAGGACAAAAGGCAACATTTTGGGCTGGACTTCCTTTGTCAGTTTGGGTGAAGTGTTAACTCTGTTTCTCTTTTCATAAATGCTTTGCAGCAATTTATGATTTTATATCAATGGAAATAAATGTGGGAATGTGTTAAAATGCTTGCCTCAGCAATATTCCACCATATGTTGTATCTGCAGGGGTCAAAATCGATCCTATGTGTGTAAACTTTTGCAAGGATTTTGGCTTTGTCCTCATTTTGGTTTACATGCTCTCCCAATGGTGTCAGCTAGTTTGACACAGCTTTACCTTGCAATCAGTTCTCATGGCACCTTCAATGCCTCAGATTTGTCAAACTGCTTGCTTGCAAAATCCAGTATTTTAATCCAGAAATATTTCCTTGTAAAACATTGTAAAGCCTCTGGTTCCCATCACAAATTCTGTTCCCGGGCTGCTGATTTCATCCCTCTCCCTCTGCCGAGCTGAAACTGAATTATTCTGCGTTATCTTGATATTCCATTTCATCCTGAACAGATCTTCCCACTCTTTATACATAGACCATAGAACATACAACAATACACAATAGGAACAGGCCCTTCAGTCAACAATGTTGTGCCGAATGTGATGCCAAGCAAAACTAATCTCCTCTGACTGTACAAGATCCATATTTTTCTATTCCCTGCATATCATAGAAACATGGAAAATAGGTGCAGGAGTAGGCCATTCGGCCCTTCGAGCCTGCACCGCCATTTAATATGATCATGGCTGATCATCCAACTCAGTATCCTGTACCTGCCTTCTCTCCATACCTGCCTTATCTCCATAGTTTTAGCCAGAAGGGCCACATCTAACTCCCTCTTAAATATAACCAATGAACTGGCCTCAACTACCCTCTGTGGACGTTCCTTTATAAAAGTCCCCTTAAATGCCACTATATTATCTGTCTCCACCACCACCCCTGAAATGCATTCCAGGCACTTTTTACACTCTGTGTAAAAAAAAAACTTGCCCAGCACATTTATTTTAAATCTCACCCCTCTCCCCTTAAAGCTATGCCCTCTAGTCTTTGATATTTTCACCATGGGGGAAAAAAGTTCTGACTATCTACTTTCCATATGCCTCTCATAACCTAACATACTTATATCAGGAATCTTCTCAGTCTCTAATGCTCCTGAGAAAACAATCTAAGTTAGCACAACCTCATGCAAAAGCAACAGGATGGACAACTTTATTTTCCCCAATATTGACTGGGACTTGGAATTATGAGGACCTGGTGCCATACAACGTGGAATCAGGTCAAATTTGTCCATGCTGACCATGAAATCCCATCTGAGCTAGTCCCATCTACCGAGGTTTTGTCCATGACTTACTCAGTGCAAATGGCTCAGATGGGTTAGAATTTGACAGGTGTATCCACAAGTAGAAAGAGTGGTTAAGAAGACGTTTGATATGCATGCCTTGGGGTATGATGTGCATGCCGACACATGGAGCATTGATTATAAGGGTCAGGAAGTCATGATGCAACGTTATAAGTTTGGTTAGGCTGCATTTGGACTATTGCGTGTGGTTGGGGTTGCTTCTTTGCAAGCAGGATGTGGGGGTTTGGGGGAAGGTGCAAGGGGAGGTTTACCAGAATGTTATCTACGTTAGAGCTTTCTAGCTACAATGAGAGATTGGACAGACTTGGATTGTTTTCCCTGCAATGCTGGAGATTGGTCGGCATGGACAAGTTGGTCTGATTCCGTGTTGTATGACTCCAGGACTCCATGATTGGAGATTGAGGGGAGGTTGAGGGGCCCATGTATGCTGGACAGTCAAGACCTTTCTCTCATTGTAGATATGTCAAAGACTAGAAGTCACAGCTTTAAGATGAAAGAGGCAAAGTTTTAAGATGTGCAGGGTACATTTTTTACACGGAGGTTGGTGGGTGCCTGGAACTCACTGCCAGGGGTGATGAGGGAAGCAGATACAATAGTGGCTTTTACGAAGCTTAAGATGGGCACATGGATGTGCAGGGAATGAAGGGGTATGGATTATGTGTAGGCAGATGAGAGTTTATTTTAGCATCATGTTAGCATAGGCATTGTGGATAGAAGGGCTGTACTTTTTCTTTTATATTCTATGCACCCGGCTTATTGCTAACATCCTCTAATCCAACCGGCATTCTGGTGAACCTCTTCTGCACTATCTCCAAAGCCTCCTCATCCTTCCTGCAATGGGGTGACTAGAACCATGAACCTATCTCCTATCTCCATCCCTGTCATCCACCTCTGCCCCTGCCTCAGCAGATTTGCCACTTAAATCAGCATCTCTGCCCTTGCGTTATCTCACATCAGTCATTTGAGTGAAACACTGATCATTTTTTCCCATCTGGAAACCTCAGTATATTCGAACCAATATGAAGCAATGCAGGCCACATCCCAATTCACACCTTCAGCCGCCCACTGCTGAGCAGTCAGATTGCAATCCACCAGGGCAACGTATCATAGTTTACATATTTTGTTGTCCACAATTTTCTTTACAGCCTTGCCTCTCTCAGCCCTACAGCATTTAATGCCATATAAACTCTCAATCCTGGGCTCCTGCATTGGGGATCAGGCTTTAGATGCATAGGTGATTTGCTTGGGATTTCTCTCCATATGTTTTTCTGCCTCTCCATATTTTTCTTGCCTTTAACGTCTCCTTAATTCTATTCCAGATCATGTTTTTGATGACTAATTTTAACTTCTCCATGTGTTGCTCAGTGTTAAATTTTGTTTGATGAGCACCAGCAGAACTTCACTACATTAAACATGTTTTAGAATGCATTTTTATTTGTTATGCTAAAACTGCATAGTGTTCATCTGTCTGTGACAATGCCAAGGGAGCTCTGTATGTTGAATGTTCAATTGTGATTCTGAAGCTGATTGCGAGATAATGTTGAAGGAATCAGCGAAACTAAAGTTCAAACCAGTTCAACAACGGCAGGAATAATGCTCATGGTTAATGTGTTTCTGCACAAATCCTATTTTTCGTTTTAATTCACGCATAATAAATCATGAAAGAGTACAGTAATAAATGTAACTGCCATAACGGATAGCTAACATCCTTTAGCACATGCTGGATAAGGAATACTACAAAGGAGCAATTTAGCATTTTTATGAAAAGTCGAAGTATGATGAAATTTTCTAGAAGGCCAATATTGTCAAGCAAAACAGTCAAACCTTTTGACAATGGCCTATGATAGATCCTACTTTTCATTGTCTTCCTCACTAGTAGAGAAACCACAAAAAAGAAAGTGTTATCTCCAGAACCCACTGTTTGATATAACATGCTTTGTTCACCACTTCTTAAATAATATTACAGACAAATGCCTTGGAGTTTTAGTTTTGTTCAGTCAATTTCTGGCCAATTTTATGAACAGTAACCTACCTGAGTTCATTCCTAATGGCGAGTTTTCGAGAAACAACTAATATCTCCTGAGTTCTAGTTTGCAATTGGCAGTACATGTGATGCAAACTGTCTGTAAAGCATTGCAAACTCTTGCAGATCAAAGTCACTTGGATGTCTGCAGGACCTACATCAAATGTATTTGGGTTAAAGCAAACATCAAACGCAATACTTCCGCCAGCCCTTCCATCTCTCTCCTTTTCCTCTCCACTTCGCAATGACAGCAGGTTACTTGGAGTCAGGCCTAGCATATAGATCCCCACACTTTTCCTTAAAACTCACCAATTGAGATGGTGTACCCACATGGCATATCAGAGTCATGTTTATCAGAGGGGGTGGCATAGTGGCGCAATGGTAGAGTTACTGTCTTACGGCGCCAGAGACCCAGGTTTGATCCTGACTATAGGCGCTGTCCGTACAAAGGTTGTAAGTTCTTCCTGTGATTGCATGGGTTTTCTCCGAGTGCTCCAGTTTCCTCCCACACTCCAAAGACGCACAGGTTTGTAGGTTAATTTGCCTTGGTAAAATTGCAAATAGTCTAGTGTGTAGGATAGTGTTAGTGTTTGGGGTGATTGCTGATTGACATGGACTCAGTCGGCCAAAATGCTTGTTTCCGTGCTCTACCTCTAAAGTCCAAAGTCTAAAGATAAATAAACTGTGAGTATCATGATACTGAGGGATCATAGGACTGATTTGATGAAATAATTCCCTCTTCCCGCGGTCACGGTGGCACAGCGGTAGAGTTGCTGCCTTACAGCAAAATGCAGCGCCAGAGACCCGGGTTCGATCCCGACAATGGGTGCTGTCTGTATGGAGTTTGTACGTTCTCTCCGTGATCTGCGTGGATTTTCTCCGAGATCTTCGGTTTCCTCCCACACTCCAAAGATGTCCAGGTTTGTAGGTTAAATGGTTGAATAATTGGCTTGGTAAAAATGTAAAATTGTTCAAGTTGGCGATATGCAGAGTACTGTCCTGCCGACTACAAAATTCAGAAGGTTCAGAAGGCTTAAGTGACAGTTTTGAATCAAGAACCATGGAATCGATATAGGACATTTTGCCCACTGAAACTAAGCTAATTCTTTGTAGAGCAACTCAGTTTATCATAGTAATTCACTCTTCCTCTAATCAAGCAAATGTTCCAGCTTCAAATAATAGAAACATAGAAATTAGGTGCAGGAGTAGGCCATTCGGCCCTTCGAGCCTGCACCGCCATTCAATATGATCATGGCTGATCATCCAACTCAGTATCCCGTACCTGCCTTCTCTCCATACCCCCTGATCCCCTTAGCCACAAGGGCCACATCTAACTCCCTCTTAAATATAGCCAATGAAGTGGCCTCAACTACCCTCTGTGGCAGAGAGTTCCAGAGATTCACCACTCTCTGCGTGAAAAAAGTTCTTCTCATCTCGGTTTTAAAGGATTTCCCCTTTATCATCCAATACCCAAAATGAAGCCTATTTTTAATGAGGAAACAACCATCAATTTAACATAACTAAACTAAGCTCACATTCAGTTTGTCCATAAAGATGACAGTAAATGCAAAAGTTGATTTTGGGGGTTGTAATTAAGGAATTTAGTTATGCTAAGTAAATAAGGACCCTTATTGTTAATTAGGTATATTAATGATCTGCATATGAATTTTGAAGACATGATCAGTAAGTTACAGTAAAAAAACAAACTGCTGGAGGAACTCAATGGGTCAGGCAGCATCAGTGGAGTGAAATGGAGGCTGACTTTTGAGGTCGGGACCCTTCTTCAGACTGATAAAGGATCCTAAAAGATGCTGCCTGACTCGTTGAGTTCCTTCAGCGGTTAATTTTACACTAAACATTCCAGCATCTGAAGTCTCTTGTGTCTCCTTGCTCATTAAATTTCCAAGTACAGCTGCACAACCTTTTATCCGAAAGCCTTGGGACCAGACACTTGTCGGAATTCGGACATTTTCGGACTTCAGAATGGAAGATTTTTAGCGTAGATTAGGTAGGTAGCGCGGGCGGCTTGAAAAGTCTGGAGCAGCTGCCTCCTCCCCGGAGACCGGGCGAATCATTGCATAAATGTTAGTCAGTTAGTTTGGAGGGATTTTATGTGGTGGTGGTGGTGGTGTAGGGGTGAAGGGGGAAACTTTAATTCTTAGTCCCCTACCTACCTGGTAAGATACCTAGAGCTGGGGGCTTCCGGCCGCTATTTGGACTCCGATTTGTATGAATTGTGCGCGGCTCCAAATCCAGTCAAGCTCCGCGAAGTTTATTCGGCGGCCACAGCGCTCGCGGAGCTTGTGCACGGCGACCCAAACATTGCCCGCACCCCGCTGGTATCCCAGCGCTGCGACGCCGCCGACTCCCGACATTCGCGGAGCTGGGGCGTCCGGCCGCGGGCCGCGCTGGATTTGGAGCGCCTCGCAGCCAGGGGTAGAGTTGCCGGGGTCGGAGCTACAACCGGCGGCCCCACCGGCCACAGCGCTGCGGAGCTTACTGCACGGCGACCCGGTAAGGCATTGACCGCTCCCCGCCTCTCCGACCAGGTAGGGGACTAAGAATTAAAGTTTACCCCTTCACCCCCCTTCACATAAAAGCCCTCCAAACTAACTGACTAACATTTAAGCAATGATTTACAGATGTTTAAGCGTCTCCCGGTGTCCGGGGAGGAGGCAGCCGCTACAGTAGTACAGACCTGGGTTGACCGTGGGTCGTTTTGGGTCAGGTTTGGCGCCAAACGCGAGCTTTGGTGCGCAGACGACATCTGGAAAAAATGGCCGGTTTTCGGAGCTTTTCGGTTTCTGGAACTCCGGATAAAAGGTTGTGCACCTGTAACATGAAAATTGGTAGTTTGCTGGTAATGAGGGAATAATCTTATGCTGCGGTATGATATTGGTCCACTCGGAAGAAAGGCAAAGGCATTTGGAAGTGAATCCTCAATATGCACTTGGGAGAACTAATAAGGATAAGATATAGACAGCTTCCTTCTATTTACTATTTGTATGAATTGTACTCAAGTCAAGTCAAGTTTATTCGTCACATACACATACGAGATGTGCAGTGAAATGAAAAGTGGCAATGCTCGCGGACTTTGTGCAAAAGACAAACAAACAAACAACCAAACAAACTACAAGCAGAATCACATATTCTTTTACATATTAAATATTGTGGGCGGAAGGGAAAAGGTTCAGTAAAGTTAGTCCCTGGTGAGATAGGAGTTTACAGTCCGAATTGCCTCTGGGAAGAAACTCCTTCTCAACCTCTCCGTTCTCACCGCATGGCAACTGAGGCATTTGCCTGACCGTAGCAGCTGGAACAGTCCGTTGCAGGGGTGGAAGGGGACTCTCATGATTTTATTGGCTCTGGAGTTGCCTCCTGATGTAGTTTCCTAAGGGGGGCGCTGCCTAGTGCGTTACTCACGCACTACTCTCTGCAGAGCCTTCTTGTGATGGACAGAGCAATTCCCGAACCAGATGGTAATGTTCCCGGACAAGATGCTTTCCACCGCCGCTGCGTAGAAGCACTGGAGGATCCTCGGACACACTCTGAATTTCCTCAATTGCCTGAGGTGGTAAAGGCGCTGCCTTGCCTTACACACGAGTGCTGTGGCATGTGATGACCATGTCATATCCTCAGAGATGTGGACTCCCAGATATTTAAAACAGTTCACCCTATCCACAGGATCCCCCATTTATACTCAATGGAGTGTACGTCCTCGGATGATGTGCCCTCCTAAAGTCCACGATCAGCTACTTAGTTTTTTTGATGTTCAAGAGGAGGCTGTTGTCCTGACACCAGAGTGCCAGATCAGCCACCTCCTCCCGGTAGGCCTTCTCATCATTGTCTGAGATCAGGCCCACCACCACAGTGTCATCAGCAAACTTGATTATTGAGTTGGAGCTGAACCTAGCCACACGGTCATGTGTGTACAGGGAGTACAATAGGGGGCTGAGGACGCAACCCTGGGGCGATCCTGTGCTCAGGGTGAGGGACCGATGTATTCCCTCCCATCTTGACTACCTTGGGCCTGGCTGTGAGAAAATCCAAGGCCCAGGCACACAGGGGGGTGTTGAGCCCTAATTCCAGTAGCTTCCCGGCCAGTCTGGTGGGGACTATCGTGTTGAAGGCTGAACTGTAGTCTATGAACAGCATCCTCACGTAGCCCCCCTTCTGGCTGTCCAGATGAGAGAGAGCGGTGTGCAAGAACTGGGAGACCGCATCGTCCATGGTTCTGTTCGGACGGTATGCGAACTGTAACGGGTCCATGTTGCGAGGGAGGAAGGCACAGATGTGTTTCTTCACCAGCCTCTCAAAGCATTTCATGACTACCGAGGTGAGGGCCACCGGACGGTAGTCATTCAGACAGGCTGGGGAGGCATTTTTTGGTACCGGTACAATTATGGATTTTTTGAAGCAGGCAGGGACCACGGACTTGTCCAGGGAGAGGTTGAATATTGTAATGAACACCGGAGCTAGCTGCACAGAGATGCTATCGGAGCCTGCAGCTTTTCTCATGTTCTCCCGTGTCTGAGCCCTCCTCACATTGTGCTCGGACAGCGAGAATGTGTGCACATTCCTCCCTTCAGCTTCGGTAGCCAGCCCGCTGGCGGTATTGTCGATAGTCGGCAGACCTGGGGTGGTGTTGCCCCTCTCGAAACGAGCGTAAAAGGAGTTTGGGTCATCAGCTAGGGAGGTGCCGGTACTTGCGGATGAGGGAGGGGTGCTCCGGTAGTTGGTTACAGTCCATAGCCCCTGCCACAGACGTCTGGTGTCCTGCTGCTCCATCTGTGACTCCATCTTGTCCCGGTACCTCCTTTTTTTGTCCTTCACCGCCCTTCGCAGTCGGTAGGACTCTACCTTGTAGACGTCCATGTTTCCTGATGCCAGGCCCGAGTTGTAGGCAGCGGTGCGAGCATTCAAGGCCACACGAACGGACCTGTCTACCCAGCGTTTTTGGTTCAGAAAGGTTCTTACCCTTACAGTGCAGACGATGTTATTGTAGCGATGAAGTCCGTGACTGCTTCCGCGAACTCACTGACGTCACTGGAACTTGCTTCGAACATATTCCAGTCGACATCACTCAGTGCATCTTGCAGCATGGCCTCTGACTGGTCGGACCACCGCTTTACGTCCCTCGTCTCTACCGCTTCCCCAACTATCCTCTGTTTATACTCCGGCAACAGGAAAATAGCAGCGTGGTCAGATTTTCCTAGGGGCGGGAGTGAAACGGCCTTGTAGCCCATCCTGAACGGCTTATAGCAGTGGTCTAATGTTCTCCCCCCCCCCTGGTGGCACACGTGATGTGTTGGTAGAAGTTCGGCATGACCTTCTTGAGATTTGATTTATTAAAATCTCCAGCCACCACCATAGCCGCAACCGGGTACTTGTTTTGATGTCAACATAGCACATCGTGTAGGGCCGATAGTGCCACTTTGGTGTCCACATGCGGTGGAATGTAGACGGCTGTGACGATCACTCAACCGAACTGAGCCGACGATCACTGAGCCGAACATCTTGACTTAAAGATGCAGCCTCAGGATACTCCATTGTGCCTTATGGTGAATGAAATGGTTTGGGAAAGAGGCCAATTTGCATCCAGTGTGTTATCAGTATCCATTTCTGTGTGGAGTTATGCCCCTGTCCCACTTAGGAAACCTGAACAGAAACCTCTGGAGACTTTGCGCCCCACCCATGGTTTCCGTGCGGTTCCCGGAGGTTCTATATTTATCGCTATATCGCTATATTTAAGAGGGAGTTAGATGTGGCCCTTGTGGATAAAGGGATCAGCAGGTACAGGATACTGAGTTGGATGATCAGCCATGATCATATTGAATGGCGGTGCAGGCTCGAAGGACCGAATGGCCTACTCCTGCACCTATTTTCTATGTTTCTATGTTCCCGGAGGTTCCCGGAGGTTTTTGTCAGTCTCCCTACCTGCTTCCACTACCTGCAACCTCCGGCAACCACCTGTAACCTCCGAGAACCACACGGAAACCTTGGGTGGGGCGCAAAGTCTCCAGAGGTTTTCGTTCAGGTTTCCTAAGTGGGACAGGGGTTTAAATGTTAGCCACAGATATCAGACAAATTCTCCTGCCGTTCTTTAAAAATCGTCAAAGGATAAATTATATCCAAGGGAAAGGGCAATTTAATATCCGCGTCCCAAGACATGCACTCCTGACACTTTTGAATTATCATCTGAGATATTTGCATTCATGTAGTTGGCGTGGGGCTTGTGCCCAGAACTTCAGAATCTAAAAGCAGAAATGTTTCCACTGTACCGTAACTGAATCCTGTGCATAATCAATTCAGCTTTGACAATGGACTGTAGTGCATAGATGAGACACGCAATATACACACACGTTTAAACACTGTCCCAGGCACTTCTTGAGATGGAAAATAACTAGAAGCCACATCTGTTGTGTAAAACTATAATGAGGTCCCTGAATATCGACCTTTATATGGTGGGTTGTTACTGATCATTCCTGGGATCTCTCTCTGATGGCTTCAGATGATTAATTAGGCTTGAAAAAGACAGGCTGAGAAATGTGCTTCAGATCTGAATTGGAGAATAGAAAAAAGCAAATGTAAATATGTGGCCCTTAAAATGAAAACTAAATGCCAATCAATTGTGGATTTAAATAAATTCCATGGTTTTTAATGATTTGTTTGGATACCTAACTAGACAAGATAACAGCATTGTATGCTTTAATTCATAAAAATATGTACATTTTCTCCCTGAGTGAATAAGGACTTTAATCACAGGATTAACATGACAGAACTAAAGGGAAGCCAAAATGGTTCTTTTAGGCATTTTGGTTTCACAAAGTAAGTACAGATTAGGATAACCATTCCGCCCAGTTAACTTATCCTCCCAGCATGAACTCCGGTTTATATCCTAATCACGTTGCAATGTTTTCCAGTGATTTTGTGAGTAGAATGTTTATTTTTCTCTTCTTAATTGGATAGGCGTAAATAAATGGGAACAGTGAAACAGCCACAGGGAATGCTGATCCCGATCATAGTGAAGCCAAGAGCGACTAAATTAATGCATGGAAGCTGTTGGATAGGGTACTTACTAAAAATTACCTTTGCCTACTATTATTATTTCCATGCCTCCCACTTCTGTAAAACATTCAACTTGTGTGAACCTGCGATGTAACACATTATTTCAATTAGCAGTGGATTATCAAGCGCAATTAATACTGCCATCAGAAAGGTTGGCACAGGTTGCTGAGATGTGACAGTCTAGTCATATAGTGTGTAGGTGGAAGAGGAAGTCCAGATGCTGGATTAAACCGAACAAAGACACAATATGCTGGAGTAACTCAGTGGGGCAGGCAGCGTCTATCATTATCTAAATGGTGGCTGATTGGGAAAGGGGGAGATGCAGCGAGACCTGGGTGTCATGGTACACCATGGTACACCTCTTCATAGACTTCAGCTCCGCTTTCAACACAATCATCCCGCAGCAGCTGGTGGAGAAGTTGGAGCTGTTGGGGGTTGATGCTGGCACATGTAGCTGGGTCCTGAACTTCCTGTCGCAGCGGCAGCAGACAGTCAGGGTGGGCAGTAGGACATCAAAAACCATAGCCGTGAGCACTGGCTCACCCCAAGGCTGTGTCCTAAGCCCCCTTCTGTTTAGTCTGCTGACACACGACTGTACTGCCAGACTCAATAACAACTTCATCAGCAAGTTCGCTGATGACACAACAGTGGTGGGTCTCATCAGTGACAACGATGAATCGGCGTACAGGATGGAGGTGGAGCTGCTCACAGGTTGGTGCAAATCCCACAACCTCATTCTTAACGTGGGAAAAACTAAGGAGATGGTGGTTGACTTCAGGAGGGCGGGGAAACATCACCATGCATCTCTGCACATCGACGGAGCTGATGTGGAAAGGGTCAGCAGCATGAAGTTCTTGGGACTACACCTGTCTGATGACCTGACGTCCACGGCCAACACCACAGCTCTGGTCAAGAGAGCCCAGCAGCGACTTCACCCCCTCCGAAGACTACGGAAAGCAGGCCTCCCCACCACACATCTACGGACTTTTTACAGGGGGACTGTCGAGAGCACACTGACATACGGCATCACTTCCTGGTTCGGGAGCTGCAAGGCGTACGAACGGCACCAACTGGACAGGATAGTGAGGACCGCAAGCAGGATTATTGGTGCTCCACTACCCTTCCTGCTGGACATATACAAGAAGAGATGCATCAACAGAGCCATCTCCATCATCAAAGACCCTTACCACCCATCACATGACTTTTTCACCATCCTCCCATCTGGGAAGAGGTACAGGAGCATCAGCTGCAAAACCAGCAGGATGCTCCTCAGCTTCTTCCCACAGGCTATAAGACTGTTAAATGAACTTTGCCCCCTGCCAAGTATCGCGCACAAACCCCCCACACTGCAGCAGAGCCACTGTTGTGCCGCTGCCGGTCGGAACGGCTGTTGAATGTTATTGAATGTGATTAGAGGGTTAAATTGTTCATGACTGTATTTTAATTTTAATTGCTATTTATTTTGTAACGAAAACTGAACGGACACTGGTTGAGAAACGTTTTTTTGTTTCCTCTGAGTATGTGAATACTCAGGAAATGACAATAAAGATTTACAATTACAATTACAATTACCAGTCATTGAAGGTAGGCATGCAGGTGCAGCAGGCGGTAAAGAAAGCGAATGGTATGTTAGCTTTCATTGCAAAAGGATTTGAGTATAGGAGCAGAGAGGTTTTACTGCAGTTGTACAGGGTCTTGGTGAGACCACACCTGGAGTATTGCGTACAGTTTTGGTCTCCAAATCTGAGGAAGGACATTATTGCCATAGAGGGAGTGCAGAGACGGTTCACCAGACTGATTCCTGGGATGTCAGGACTGTCTTATGAAGAAAGACTGGATAGACTTGGTTTATACTCTCTAGAATTTAGGAGATTGAGAGGGGATCTTATAGAAACTTACAAAATTCTTAAGTGGTTGGACAGGCTAGATGCAGGAAATTGCTCCCAATGTTGGGGAAGTCCAGGACAAGGGGTCACAGCTTAAGGATAAAGGGGAAATCCTTTAAAACCGAGATGAGAAGAACTGTTTTCACACAGAGAGTGGTGAATCTCTGGAACTCTCTGCCACAGAGGGTAGTTGAGGCCAGTTCATTGGCTATATTTAAGAGGGAGTTAGATGTGGCCCTTGTGGCTAAGGGGATCAGGGGGTATGGAGAGAAGCTACTGGAATTGGGGCTCAACACCTCCCTGTGTGCCTGGGTCCTGGACTTTCTCACCGCCAGGCCCCAGGTAGTCAAGATGGGAGGGAATACATCGAAGTCCCTCACCCTGAGCACAGGATCGCCCCAGGGTTGCGTCCTCAGCCCCCTATTGTACTCCCTGTACACACATGACTGTGTGGCTAGGTTCAGCTCCAATTCAATAATTAAGTTTGCTGATGACACTGTGGTGGTGGGTCTGCTCTCAGACAATGATGAGAGGGCCTACCGGGAGGAGGTGGCTGATCTAGCACTCTGGTGCCAGGAGAACAGCCTCCTCTTGAACATCAAAAAAACGAAGGAGCTGATCATGGACTTTAGGAGGGCACATCATCCGAGAACGTACACTCCATTGAGTATAAATGGGGATCCTATGGATAGGGTGAACTGTTTTAAATATCTGGGAGTCCACATCTCTGAGGATATGACATGGTCATCACACGCCTCAGCACTGGTGAGTAAGGCAAGGCAGCGCCTTTACCACCTCAGGCAATTGAGGAAATTCAGAGTGTCTCCGAGGATCCTCCAGTGCTTCTACGCAGCGGCGGTGGAAAGCATCTTGTCCGGGAACATTACCATCTGGTTCGGGAATTGCTCTGCCAAGGACAAGAAGGCTCTGCAGAGAGTAGTGCGTTCGGCCGAACGCACTATAGGAACTTCACTCACCCCCCTGCAGGAACTATACAACAGGAGGTGCAACTCCAGAGCAAACAAAATCATGAGAGACCTCTTCCACCCCTGCAACGGACTGTTCCAGCCGCTACGGTCAGGCAAACGCCTCCGTTGCCATGCAGTGAGAACGGAGAGGTTGAGAAGGAGTTTCTTCCCAGAGGCAATTCGGACTGTAAACGCCTTTCTCACCAGGGACTAACTGTACAGAACGTTTTTCCTTCTATTATTTATTATGTAAAATAATATGTGTGTTATGATTGTGTTTATAATTTGTTTGGTTGTTTTGTTGTTCCGCGAGCATTGCCACTTTCATTTCACTGCACATCTTGTATGTGTATGTGACAAATAAACTTGACTTGACTTGACTTGACTTGAGAAGGCAGGTACGGGATACTGAGTTGGATGATCAGCCATGATCATATTGAATGGCGGTGCAGGCTCGAAGGGCCGAATTGCCTACTCCTGCACCTAATTTATATGTTTCTATGTTTCTATGTCTCTGGAGAGAAGGAATGGGTGACGCTTCACCTGACGATGACCTTGAAGAAAGGTCTCGACCCGAAACGGCACCCATTCCTTCTCTCCAGAAATGCTGCCTGTCCCGCTGAGTTACTCCAGCATTTTGTGTCTATTTAGGTTAGTTTAGAGATACAGCGCGGAAATAGGCTCTTCGACCCACCGGGTCCGCGTCAACCAGCGATCCCCACACATTATCACTATCCTATACACTAGGGACTATTTACCTATACACCAGGCCATTTAACCTACGTACCTGTACGTCTTTGGAGTCTGGGAGGAAACCGATGATGTCATGGGGAGAACGTACAAACTCCGTACAGACAGATTGAGCCCAGGTCTCCAGTGCTGCAAGCGCTGTAAGGCAGCAACTCTACGGCTGCGCCACCGTGCCACACTATATCTGGTGGATATAGTGCTGGACTAGCAATTATATGGCCTGCAGACACAAGGCCAAGTTTGAGCATGACAGTTCAATTCAGACAGTTACATAAACCTGGAGTTAAAGCACTGGTATCAGTGAATGAGAAAGATGCAACGTCTAGAACCAGTTGAATGAGGAAAGCCTGCTGTCCTCTCTTGAGACACACTGCTGCAGGTTGTAAACATTCTGATTCACTTTAACCCTGCCTAGCCAGCCATTCAACATAAGGGTAATTATGGGATGGGCCATAAATATTGCTCTTCTCAGTGGGATCCACATCCTTTGAAAAAAATGTTGTTTGCACCTGAACAATCCTTCTTGATGTGCAGAGGGCTCTTGTGATGAAGTCCATAACTCCCTGAAGGTGGCAACACAAGGGGATAAAATATGAAGAAGGTATAGGTTCATAAGTGATTGGAGCAGTATTAGTCCATTCACCCCATCAAGGCTACTTAGCTATTCAATCATGGCCAATCTAACTCTCCCCCACAACCCCATTCTCCCGCCTTCTCCCCATTGCACCTGACACCCATACAAATCAAGAATCTATCTATCTCTTCCTTAAAAATATCCATGAATTGGCTTCTACAACCTACTGTGGCAATGAATTTCACAGATTCACCACCCTCTTATTAAAGAAATTCCTCCTCATCTCCTTCCTAAAGGAATGTCCTTTTATCCTGAGGTTATGACCTCTGGTCCTAGAGTCTCCCATTAGTGGAAACATCCGCTCCACATCGACTCTATCCGAGCCTCTCACTATTTGGTAAGTTTCAATGAGGTGTCCCCTCATCCTCCTAAACACCAGCAAGTATAGGCTCAAGCCATCAAACGCTCATCACATGTTAATCCACTCATTCCTGGGATCATTCTCGTAAGCCTCCTCTGGACCAATTCCAGCACCATTTCATCCTTCCTCAGATATGGGGCTCACAATTGCTCTAAATACTCGAATGTTTGACCAGCAGCAGTTTGACCAGCAGCTTATAATGTACCTTGTGTGTTGTGACTGTTGGCAGACCAATTTCCCTCCGGCGATGAATAAAGTTTTATTGTATCATAGAAACATAGAAATTAGGTGCAGGAGTAGGCCATTCGGCCCTTCGAGTCTGCACAGCCATTCAATATGATCATGGCTGATCATCCAACTCAGTATCCCATACCTGCCTTCTCTCCATACCCTCTGATCCCCTTAGCCACAAGGGCCACATCTAACTCCCTCTTAACCACTCTCTGTGTGAAAAAAGTTCTTCTCATCTCGGTTTTAAAGGATTTCCCCCTTATCCTTAAGCTTGTCCTGGACTTCCCCAACATCGGGAGCAATCTTCCTGCATCTAGCCTGTCCAACCCCTTAAGAATTTTGTAAGTTTCTATAAGATCCCCTCTCAATCGCCTAAATTCTAGAGAGTATAAACCAAGTCTATCCAGTCTTTCTTCATAAGACAGTCCTGACATCCCAGGAATCGTAACGTGTATCGTAACGTGTGTATCGTAACGTATCGCACCGTAAATTCTCAGCATTATATCCCTGTTTTTGTATTCTAGTCCTCTCGAAATAAATGCTAGCATTGCATTTGCCTCGCTTACTAGCGATTTGACTTGCAAATTAACATTTTGGGAATCCTGCACCAGCCCTCCCAAGTCCCTTTGTACCTCAGATTTATCTTCCCATTTAGAAAATAGTCTACGCTTTTATTCCTACTACCAAAATGCTTGACTCTACACTTTGCTATGTTGTATTCCATCTGCCACTTCTCTGCCCACTCTCCTAACCTGTCATTGGGAATATTCCAGAAAATAAGGAATTTTGGGACATCAAACCAATGCATCCTTTATCTCTGGAGTAATTTCCTTTCGAATCCTGGGATGCAATTTATCTGTTGATTTCTGGACCCTTTAATCTTTCTAGTATTTTCTTTTACAGATAATAAATACTTTGTTTCTCTCTATCATTAGAAACATTGGTTCACTGTGATTTCTTGTACATTTATTTAGTCTCTTGCACAGAAAGCCTATACAGTAGTACATTGCTACATCAGTCTTGTGTACACATTTATCGTGATGTATCATTTTTACTTCAACTCCCACAGAAAACAAATAGCTTGCCAGTATTTTTTCATTAAAATCTGACCAGTTAATAGAACAGAGAATTTCAGATAAACATATACCTGTCCAAGCGCAGCACAAAATACCGATCCAAACATAAAATATTACCCAATTATCCATTTGCTAAATCTCAGCATTTTAAGCATTAATCTACGCAGTTGTTATCCAGAGACAGTGTTACACTACAGAAATGTAATCAATTTTGTATAAAATATCAGGCTTTGTTTAAATTGTATTGAATTACTTTTCTTTAGATTGAATTGGAAAATTCATTGTTAATTGGGCTGTGGTGGGTACATTTTGGCAATTGACTGCTGCTAGTGAATGGAAATCCTTATGTAAGCAAAATCCATTTTTCTTAGAGAATAGTTTTGAACAATTTCCCTAGAACAATTGATCATCCAGCCTTCGTTACTTCTCTGGATTTCCATTCCTGCTTGTCCTAAAGTAGCAAAAGAATACTGGAAAAAAGAAAGTGTTGCTTGAGAAATCTTAACTGATGTGTGAAATTACTAAAGAGGAGACGGGCAAGTAAATGGTGATCCAAGACAACAGGAACTTTCGACATGCGGAGTTTGCCAGGGAATCTTTGAGGCAGTTGTACTTTATTCCAATGCACTCTTGCATGACCTAAGCTTTGAATAATGTATTTACTGTATTAAACCTTGTTCAGAAAAACTTGCTTGTGGGTATTAATTATACAGAATTTCTGTGCTAGCTTGCTATTACTATGCTAAATATGGTTAAAATAAACAGCACACCGTTGCAGGAATTCAGCGGGTCAGGCTGCCTGATTTGCTCAAGATTCCAACAAACGCACCCTCTTGTGTCTCTAAGACAAGAGTTCCCAACCTTGGGTAAATTTACCCCCGGGGGTACATTTCGCCTATCCAGGGGGTAAATTTGTTGATTCTGGATTTGTACATATTTTTTCTCATTGACTGACTGTGTTTGGTTCTGGGATACCGGTATCTTTTCATCATTAGTTGTTAAGTGAAATAACATTATTATGTTGCCAGGGGTACACAGGATGAAAAATGTTGGGAACCCCTGCTCTCAGGTTTCAGTATTTCATTGGCTATAAAAAAGAAGATGTTTTGAAATGTTGCCAGGGCTAGAAGGTCTGAGCTAAAGGGAGAGATTGAGTAGGCTGGTGCACTATTCCTTGGAGCACAGGAAGATGAGAGATGATCTTATGACATGTGTATAAAATCATGAGAGGAATAGATTGGGTAGATGCACAGAGTCTCTTGCCCAGAGTAGGTGAATCGAGGACCAGAGGACATAAGTTTAAGGTGAAGGGGAAAAGATTTAATAGGAATCTGAGGGGTAACCTTTTCACACAAAGGGTGGTGGGTGTATGGAACTGGCTGTCAGATGAGGTAGTTGAGGCTGGGACAACATTTAAGAAACAGTTAGACCGGTACATGGATAGGACAGGTTTGGAGGGATATGGACCAAATGCGGGCAAGTGGGACTAGTGTAACTGGGACATGTTGGCTGGTGTGGGTAAGTTGGACTAAAGGGCCTGTTACCACACTGTATCACTCTATGACTCTATGACTCCATGAAATGTTCCTCAAAGCTTATAAAGTGATGACAGTAAACAACTTCTCCATAACTGACTAACACGAAAGAGGAAATGAGACAATAGAAGGTAGTCATGTGACCCCCTGACCTTGATCCACTCCTCAATATCATTGATAATCCATTATCTCAAGGTCTCTTATTCTCTCAAATTCGCTGTTTTTGAAATCTATTGCTCCCAGTTTTAGGTATGAGGGGGCAATGAATTCTAAATATCTGGGAAGTTAAAGAGCAAAATAAAATACTAGTGCAATGTATTTAAATGGACATAGATCAATAGAGTGTGATAGGAAGAAATAGAATGTAAAATAGAAAAGTGATCCAGAACATAGAGTTTGAGTAGGGAAAAATGGTAAAAAGACAAACTTAAAGGGTCTTTATCTGAATGCACACAATATTCACAACCAGAAAGGTGATTGATGGTACAAATAGAAGTAAATGGCTCAGATCTGATAGCCATCACAGAGATGGGTTGCAAGCCTATAAGCTATATATTCTGAGATACTTGAAATTTCATATGCAGAAAGGAAATAAAATATGGTGTCAGCTCTATTAATAAAGGATGGGATCAGTAAATTAGTAAGAAATGGCCTTGGCTCTGAAGTTCATAGTGTGGAATAAGTTTGGAATAACAAATAAAGAGGTTATTGGTGATATTTGCCTTTGGGCTGCTTAACAGTACCTGCACTGTAGGTCAGGGTACATAAATGAAGAAATAATGGAGTCTTGCGAGAAAGATATTGCAATAATCTGCATAGAGATTGGACAAATCAAACTGGCAAAAATAACCTTGAGGACAAATTCAGAGTGCATTTGGGACTGTTTCTTAGAACAGAACAGTATGTTGTGTGACTGTTTCTTTTAGATCTGAAATAGACACAAAATGCTGGAGTAACTCAGCGGGACTGGCGAGAAGAAATGGGTGATGTTTCAGGTCGAGACCCTTCTTTAGATCTGATCGGGTGTATTGGGACAGAGTTAATTACTACAGTATCTCATCCTCTGGAGAAGAATGATCAGAATGATGATGAAACTGCATATTTAATGAAAATGAGAAATCTAAGCTCTGAATCTCATATTTTCAACATAAAGATATGAAGGCACAGTTGGTGAAAGTGATACTGTATGGTATTAAAGGAGATTTTTCATCTGCTTGCACAGAAGAAGTTAGTAAATGTGTAGGAAAGAACTGCAGATGCTGGTTTAAATCGAAGATAGACATAAAACGCGGGAGTAACTCAGCGGGACGGGCAGCATCTCTGGAGAGATGGCATGGGTGACGTTTCGGGTCGAGACCCTTATTCTGACAGAGAGTAAATGTAGCACGATTATAGTAGAAATTGCAGGGGCAAAAGAGGAAACTCCATCATTAGTTAAAAGTTAGTAAGTAGGCAACACAGTGGCACTGCTGGTAGGGAAGGTATCCCACAGTGCCAGAGACCAGATCCGATATTGGCCTTGGTATTGACGATATTGACCAGGTTAACCTGTGATGAGCGTTTGTCGGCGCTGGAACTGTATTTGCTGGAGTTTAAAAGAATGAGGGAGGACCTCATTGAAACATACAGAGTAGTGAAAGGCTTGAATAGAGTGGATGTGGAGAGGATGTTTCCACTAATGGGAGTGTCCAGGACCAGAGGTCATAGCCTCAGAATTAAAGGTTGTTCGTTCAGGAAGGAGATGAGGAGAATTTTCTTCAGTCAGAGGGTGGTGAATCTGTGGAATTCTTTGCCACAGAAGGCTTTGAAGACCCTCAGTGGATATTTTTAAGGCAGAGATAGATAGATTGTCGATTAGTACAGGTGTCAAAGGTTATGGGGCGAAAACAGGAGTATGGGGTTAGGAGAGAGAGATAGATGAGCCATGATTCCATGGCAGAGTAGAATCTGATGGGCCAAATGGCCTAATTCTACTCCTATCTCTTATAACCTTATGACCTTAGGTGCTGTCGGTCAGAGTTTACATATTCTCACTGTGACTGCATGGAGTCTTGTGTGGAGGGAGTGGATGTGGAAGTGGGATCTCATAGAACTTGTGTAAACTGTAAACTAGGGATGGTCAGTATGGAACCGATTGACTAAGGGGCCATTTTCCATGCTGTAACTTTCGATTCAACTCAATTCAATTCAAAATGACTGGGACCGATGACTGGAAAATCCCAGTCTCAAAATAAGTGGCTGGAGGGTTAATCACTGCACTGGTTATGACATTGCAACACTCCCTAGATTCCAGCCAGGTCCCAGAGTATACAATAGGAATGACCTAGGGCCCATGCCTTGTAATCATCATCTATAACAGTCCCACATCCAGATTAAATGTTATGGTTGCTTAACTCCCACTGTACTGACAGTGCCATTGCACCAGCCCACTTAGAACTCATTCCGGTATAACCAAGTGTCTTTTCTGGTAAGGCAGATTTGAAAACGGTTGAAAAAAACAAAATTAAAAATAAACAAAATACAAAATGAACCATAAGATAATGGAACATTATTTTAAATCACACGGTACTGTAATTAATTCCTTAAAATATGCACATTATCATAACGAAAAACAAACAAAATTAAAATAAAAGTTTAAGGGGCTATGAAATAAAAAAGTGAAGCAAAATAAGAGTGTGTGCAATTGAAGATAATATATTGGTATGAATATTTATTGTATATTAATTTCCTCTCCATCTCTGTTTTTGCAGTTCCTCCGAGCTTTGTTAAGCGTCCTTCCAACCTTTATGCTTACGAGAGTATGGACATTGAGTTTGAATGTGCAGTCACTGGGAAGCCGGTACCCACTGTGAGGTGGATAAAGAATGGAGAAGTGGTCATTCCCAGCGATTACTTCCAGATTGTGGTAAGCAGTTCATGTCTCTTGGCAGCATTCTCACTCTCTGAAGCATTCAGTACTGATGAAACTCAATTAGGGACAACAGGAGAAAAACTGATTTTAATTATTTCTGAACATAACCTAGGTCAGTTGGAAGAATGGGCTGAAAGATTGCAGATGGAGTTTAATGCTGATAAGTGTGAGGTGCTACACCTTGGCAGGGCAAATCAAAATAGGACGTACATGGTAAATGGTAGGGGATTGAAGAATACAGTTGAACAGAGGGATCTGGGAATAACCGTGCATAATTCCTTGAAGGTGGAATCTCATATAGATAGGGTGGTAAATAAAGCTTTTGGTATGCTAGCCTTTATAAATCAGAGCATTGAGTATAGAAGCTGGGATGTAATGTTAAAATTGTACAAGGCATTGGTGAGACCAAATCTGGAGTATGGTGTACAATTTTGGCCGCCCAATTATAGGAAGGATGTCAACAAAATAGAGAGAGTACAGAGGAGATGTACTAGAATGTTGCCTGGGTTTCAACAACTAAGTTACAGAGAAAGGTTGAACAAGTTAGGTCTTTATTCTCTGGAGCGCAGAAGGTTAAGGGGGGACTTGATAGAGGTCTTTAAAATGAAGAGAGGGATAGACAGAGTTGATGTGGATCAGCTTTTCCCTTTGAGAATAGGGAAGATTCAAACAAGAGGACATGACTTGAGAATTAAGGGACAGAAGTTTAGGGGTAACATGAGGGGGAATTTCTTTACTCAGAGAGTGGTAGCGGTGTGGAATGAGCTTCCAGTGGAAGTGGTGGAGGCAGGTTCATTGGTATCATTTAAAAATAAATTGGATAAGCATATGGATGAGAAGGGAATGGAGGGTTATGGTATGAGTTCAGGCAGGTGGGAATAAGGGAAAAAAAGTTGTTCGGCACGGACATGTAGGGCCGAGATGGCTTGTTTCCGTGCTGTAATTGTTATATGGTTATATGGTTATATGGTTAACTCTTTGGTCATATATTAAGCATTACTGCTAATATAAGTGTGATTGCTATTGTGTTAACTTTACTTTAGAGATGCAGTACAGTAACTGGTCCTTCGGGCTGCCGTGGCCATGCCGACCAACTTACACTTGCCCTTTCAAACACATCAGGGTCATTTACAATTTTTACCGTGTTCGTGCCGGCCAGCGATCCCCATACATCAGCACTATCCTATACACTAGGGACAGTTTGCAATTTTTTCCAAAGCCAATTAACCTACAAACCTGTACATCTTTGGAGTGTGAGAGGAAACTGGAGCACCCAGAGAAACCCCACGTAGTCACAGGGAGAACATACAAACTCTTTTCATACAGCACCCATCGTCAGGATTGAATTCGGGTCGTTGGCGTTGTCAGGCAGCAGAAGATTCTGCATTGTGATAATTGTGGTTAAAAGTTAAACAATTTCATGTGCCGCTATGTTTTCTATAAGTGTTTTAACAGTAAAAAGAATTGCCATGGAGTTAATTGAAAATTATATTTAAATGTAACTGTGAAGGTAGAAGGCATAGCTGAGGCATTATAAACATACGTTGCATCAGGTTTTAGATTCATAAAATCATAGAGCACGGAAATAGACTCTTAGGCCCATCTCATCCACAGCCTCCAAGATGTCCTTCTAAGCCAGTCCCAGTTACCGGCATTTGGCCCATATCCCTCTAAACCTTTTCTCTCCTGTCCCTGCCCACATGTCTTTTAAATGTGTTTTTTATACCTACATCCACCATTAGCAGTTCGTACGATATATAGTGTCAACCACCCTCAGTGTGTTAAAAAAAGCCCTTCATGTAAGATTACATATTATCCCTCTCACCTTAAACCTATGCCCTCTAGTTCTTAATTCCCCAACCCCAGGACAAAGACTGCCTGCATTCACTAAGGAAAAGATGTTGTAGACGATATATTAAATGACAATGTTGTGAGGATACTGAGCAAGGTGAAAATTAAGCAGAGAAACTAAAAGCTTGGTAGAAGTAATAAACCTGTAGATAAACCTGGAGATGATTGAAAGAACAGATGAGATTAAAGATACATTTAAAAAGATGCATTAAAAAGCTGACTGTAATTAAAGTGGGTGATCACCCCATTCTACAAGCATGATATCCCATAATACTGCAGGAAATATGGATGGCAATTGTTGAGACACTGAGAACAAATCTTTCCATGCTTTTTAGATTTGGGGTAATGTCAGTGATCTGGAAGTTTACAAACGTTCTCCCCTTGTTTAGAAAAAGACACGAAGATAAATCTGATAATTCAGACCTTGGGCCTGGGGATTATTGGTTAAGGGTCTATCCCACTATACGAGGTAATTCAAGAGTTCTCCCGAGTTTTCCCCTGATTCGAACTCGGAGAATGTCCGTAGCGGGTCCGTAGGAGTTCGTGGACATTCTCCGAGTTCGAATCAGGGGAAAACTCGGGAGAACTCTTGAATTATATAACATATAACAAGTTATATATGTTATATAAATTGTTATATGTTATATAATTACCTCGTATAGTGGGACAGGCCCTTTATGAAAATAAACATCTTCTTTTTCTTCTTGCGTATGGCGTGCACAGCCTTCACAAAATGTTCTAGTGAGATGATAAAGAGAATAGATAAGGACAAGACAGTTCACATTGCAAATTGTAGACTTTCCAAAGGTATTTATTGACAGACTATAATTTAAACAAAACAAACCCATGAGATAAAAGAGGGCAATTGCAATCTAAACAGGAATTTGGCTAGAGCATAAAGAGATCAATGGCTATTTTTCAGGATAGTGGAGGTTTGTTGAGTATTCTCTAGGATTCAATAGGTAGCAATCCTATTTTTGATACATATTAAAGACTTGGACTCTGGGATGTGACAGTTTAGTTTAGGTTAGTTTGTTGTCACGTGTATCGAGGTACAGTGAAAAGGTTTTTGTTGCATGCTAACCAGCCAGGCAGACAATGATGCTGGCATTAGCAGATGGCATGACATTTCAAGTGAAGGAAGCAATGTGAAAGCTAACAAATATAAGGGAGACACAATATACTGGAGTAACTCAGCGGGACAGGCTGCTTCTCTGGTGAGAAAGAATGGGTGACGTTTGGGGTCGAGACCCTTCTTCAAACCCTCAGTCTCGTCCCGCAACGTCATCCATTCCTTCCCTCGGGAGATGCTGACTGTCCTGCTGAGTTACTCCAGCATTTTGTGCCTATCTTCGATTGAAACCAGCATCCACAGTTACTTCCTGCACAAATATAAGGGAGAATAAGGCAAGACGATCGAATGAGCAGATGAAATTCCATTCCGACAAAGTGTGTTTGGCAGGACAAGGAGTGTCCTCCCCAATATGAGCCAAATGGGACAGCACTCATCAACAGTAGGAGCCACATGGCAGAGCACTCATTTAAACGATCTACAAAAATATCCAGGAATGTTGGTTTACAAATTTATGAAGATAACAAAAATGTTAATAAATTAAATGAGGCTAGACTTCACACATGGAGGCATGAGCCTAAAACTCTGTTGCAACTCCCAACATCAACGTCCACGATGTGAAATAATTTCAATGGAATGAATGAAAATTACTATATTAATTATGCATGGGCCAATTGACATTAAGAAGGAGGACCTGTTAATAGACAATAGGTGCAGGAGTAGGCAATTCGGCCATTTGAGCCAGCACCGCCATTCAATGTGATCATGGCTGATCGTCTACAATCAGTACCCCGTTCCTGCCTTCTTCCCATATCCACTATCTTTAAGAGCCTTATCTAGCTCTGTCTTGAAAGTATCCAGAGAACTGGCCTCCACCGCCCTCTGAGGCAGAGAATTCCACAGACTCACAACTCTCTGTGAGAAAAAGTGTTGCCTTGTCTCTGCTTACCCCTTATATTAAAATTTGGCTGCTGGTTCCTGACTCCCCCAACATCGGGAACATGTTTCCTGCCTCTAACGTGTCCAAACCCTTAATAATCTTATATGTTTCAATAAGTTTTGGGGCTCTTGAAGAGTTTGTAAGGTGGATAAATCCCCAGGACCTGATGGGATCTATCCCAGGTTATTGAAAGAGACAAGAGAGGAGATTGTGGGAGCTTTGTCAAAGGTCTATGCATCTTCTCTAGCCACAGGCGTGGTAACAGAGAACTTGAGAGTATCTAATGTTATCCTTTATTTAAGAAGGGAAGTCGAGAGAATCCAGGGAATTATAGGCCAGTGGGCCTCACTTTTGCATTGGGGAAGCTATTGGAGAGGATGCTTCGGGATCGGGGTCATGTCCATTTGGATGAGAATAGGTTAATTAGGAACAGTCAGCATAGCTTCATACACAGTAGATCATGTCTTACTAATTTGTTGGAGTGTTTCGAGAAGATGACAAAGATGATTGATGAAGGTAAGGCAGTATATGTTGTCCACATGGAATTTAGTATGGCTGATACAGAAGATTAAGGTGCATGGGATGAACAATGAATTGTTTGTATTGATTGTGAACTGTCTTACTGATGGAAGATAGAGGATTGCAGTGGAATGACAATATGCAGGCTGGAGGTTTGTGATCCACAGGGTCCTCTGCTGTTTGTGATATATATGCATGACTTGAACATAAACGTAGATGGGTTGGTGAGTAAATTTGCAGATGACGTCAAGATTGCTGAGGTCGCAGACTGTGAGGAAGGTTGTCAACAGAGGAGAATAGCTACAAAACTGGGTGGAGAAATGGCAGATGTAGTGAATGTGAGGTCTTGCACTTTGTGAGGTCAAATGTAAGGGAAAAATATACAATTAATGGCATGACTCTTAACTTCTTCTTCTTCTTGCGTATGGCGTGCACAACCTAAAGTTGTAGGACAACTTGTCTTATTTCATCTTATTTGATTGTGCACGCCAGGTTGATTGCATTCGTTGAAACGGAGGACCACGTGAAGGTTACGATCTCCCACCCCATGAGTCTTAACAGCATTGATGTAGAGGGGGATCTTGGGGTCCAAGTCCTTAATGGGCCTGCCCCACTTAGGCGACTTTTTAGGCGACCTCAGGAGACTATGCATTAGGCACATAGTCGCTACATGTTCGCGGGTGGTTGCCGGGGAGTCCCCTTCATGGTCGTGAGGAGTTCCCGCATTCTGGGAACTAGTCACGGCCTCATTATAGTCGCCGCAAATTTTACAACATGTTGAAAAATTAGCGGCAACTAGAATGAAGCCGCCATGGAGAATAGCGAGAATTATCGTGCCGTAGTTGGATCGCCAGGAGGTCCTAGTGGGTTGCCAGGAGGTCGAAGTTTCTCGTATGTTCTTGTAGGTTGTAGCCGGTGCTGACCAGTGAATTTCATTGGTTCATTGGGGGAAAAAAACGTAAGCAGTAGTTTTCAGAACCAAAGATAACCGACCGGTAACGTTAAATGTCCGCCGAGCTTCGCAGCTGTGTATTTCTGGCTTCTTAAATGTTGTCTGGCTTCTTCAAAGTTATCTTCACTCCTTCCCCCTTCTTCTCATTCCAGTCGCCAGCAGTCCGCTGAAAAATCGCCTCAGTAGAACAGGCCCAAAACTCCCTGAAAGTAGCAACACAAGTAGATAAGGTGGTTAAAAAGGGCACGTGGTATGCTTACCTTTTTTGGTCAGGGCATTGAGTATAAGAGTCAGGAAGTCATGATGCAGCTTTATCGGGCTTTGGTTAAGCTGCATTTGGAGTATTGCATGCAGTTCTGGTTGCCCCAATACAGAAGGATGTAGAGGCTTTGGAAAGGGTGAAGAGAAGGTTTACCAGAATGATGCCTGGATTAATGGGTATTAGCTACTGGGAGGGGTTGAACAAACTTGGAATGCTGAGGTTGTGGGGAGATCCAATAGAGGTTTATAAAATGATCAGAGGTGTAGATAGGGTAGATAAGCAAAGCTTTTTTTCCCATTGATGGAAAAATCAAATACGAATGGGCATAGCTTTAAGGTGAGAGGGGCAAAGTTCAAAGGAGATGTGTGGGGCTAATCTTTACACAGAGTGTGGTGGATAAGTGGAATGAACTGCCAAAGATGATGCTGAACGCAGATACAATAGTGGCATTTAAGAGACTTTTGGATAGGCACATGGATATGCAGGAAATAAAGGGATATGGATTATGAATAACAAGGGAAATCAGGGATAGTATCAAAACAAAAGATGAAGCGTACAAATTAACCAGAAAAAGCAGCCCTACCAGAGGACTTGGAGCAATTCAGAGTCCAGCAGAGGAGGACAAAGAGCTTAATTAGGAAAGGGAAAATAAATTATGAAAGAAAACTGGCAGGGAACATAAAACCTGACTGCAAAAGTTTTTATAGATATGTGAAGAGAAAAAGATTAGTTAAAACAAATGTAGGTCCCTTGCAGTCAGAAACAGGTGAATTGATTATGGGTAACAAGGACATGGCAGACCAATTGAATAACTACTTTGGTTCTGTCTTCACTAAGGAAGACTTAAATAATCTGCCGGAAATAGCACGGGACTGGGGGTCAAATGAGATGGAGGAACTGAGTGAAATCCAGGTTAGCCGGGAAGTGGTGTTAGGGCAATTGAATGGATTAAAGGCCGATAAATCCCCAGGGCCAGATAGGTTGCATCCCAGAGTACTTAAGGAAGTAGCCCCAGAAATAGTGGATACATTAGTGATAATTTTTCAAAACTCTTTAGATTCTGGAGTAGTTCCTGAAGATTGGAGGGTTGCTAATGTAACCCCACTTTTTAAAAAGGGAGGGAGAGAGAAAACGGGGAATTACAGACCAGTTAGTCTGACATCGGTAGTGGGGAAACTGCTAGAGTCAGTTATTAAAGATGGGATCGCAGCACATTTGGAAAGTGGTGAAATCATTGGACAAAGTCAGCATGGATTTACGAAAGGTAAATCATGTCTGACCAATCTTATAGAATTTTTTGAGGATGTAACTAGTAGAGTGGATAAGGGAGAACCAGTGGATGTGTTATATCTGGACTTTCAGAAGGAATTCGACAAGGTCCCACATAAGAGATTAGTATACAAACTTAAAGAACACGGTATTGGGGGTTCAGTATTGATGCGGATAGAGAACTGGCTGGCAAACAGGAAGCAAAGAGTAGGAGTAAACGGGTCCTTTTCACAATGGCAGGCAGTGACTAATGGGGTACTGCAAGGCTCAGTGCTGGGACCCCAGCTATTTACAATATATATGAATGATCTGGACGAGGGAATTGAATGCAACATCTCCAAGTTTGCGGATGACACGAAGCTGGGGGGCAGTGTTAGCTGTGAGGAGGATGCTAGGAGGCTGCAAGGTGACTTGGATAGGTTGGGTGAGTGGGCAAATGCATGGCAGATGCAGTATAATGTGGATAAATGTGAGGTTATCCACTTTGGTGGAAAAAACAGGAAAGTAGACTATTATCTGAATGGTGGCCGATTAGGAAAAGGGGAGATGCAACGAGACCTGGGTGTCATAGTACACCAGTCGTTGAAAGTAGGCATGCAGGTGCAGCAGGCAGTGAAGAAAGCGAATGGTATGTTAGCATTCATAGCAAAAGGATTTGAGTATAGGAGCAGGGAGGTTCTACTGCAGTTGTACAGGGTCTTGGTGAGACCACACCTGGAGTATTGCGTACAGTTTTGGTTTCCTAATCTGAGGAAATACATTCTTGCCATAGAGGGAGTACAGAGAAGGTTCACCATACTGATTCCTGGGATGTCAGGACTTTCATATGAAGAAAGACTGGACAGACTCGGCTTGTACTCGCTAGAATTTAGAAGATTGAGGGGGGATCTTATAGAAACTTACAAAATTCTTAAGGGGTTGGACAGGCTAGATGCAGGAAGATTGTTCCCGATGTTGGGGATGTCCAGAACAAGGGGTCACAGTTTAAGGATACAGGGGCAATCTTTTAGTACTGAGATGAGAAAAACATTTTTTACACAGAGAGTGGTGAATCTCTGGAATTCTCTGCCACAGAATGTAGTTGAGGCCAGTTGAGTGGCTATATTTAAGAGGGAGTTAGATGTGGCCCTTGTGGCTAAGGGGATTAGGGGGTATGGGAGAGAAGGCAGGTATAGGATACTGAGTTGGATGATCAGGCATGATCATATTGAATGGTGGTGCAGGCTCGAAGGGCCGAATGGCCTACCCCTGCACCTATTTTCTATGTTTCTATGTGCAGGCAGTTAAAAGTTAGTCTTGGCATCATTTTCAGCACAGACGTTTTGGGTGAAAGGGCCTGTTGTTGTTTCCAATATATCCAATTATATCACATGCATTGGAAAGTACATGTTATCATCTTCCATTCACCTGATGCACTAATGCATGTAGATTACAAACACTATTCTCAGATTGCTACCCCATATGACTCCATGACTTTGATGCACAGCACTCTTTGCATTCCCAGTTGCTAGCTCTAAGCTACCCACTCACCATTATGATTTTGACCCATTTGTTTCCCCCTTACAATCACTAGCCTTGTGTCTCAAATCTTCACACAGCATATCCCACATTTTTTTTTCAAGAATTTGCCTTAAAAAAAACAAAAAAAAAACACCTGATACTGTTTATAGATCTATATCAGACTGCATTTCAAAAACAAAGGAAACAAAATTGCTGGAGCATTTCAGCGAGTCAAGCAGCATCTGTGGAGGCACAGGGATGATCAATATTTCGGTCAATAACCTATATATCAGGACCTTGCTTGCAAAGGTACAGCTTGACCCACTGACTGCCTCCAGCTGCTTGGTGTTTTGCTCCAAACCTCAGCATATTTGCAGTCGCTTGTGCCTGCAGTACATTCCAAATCCTGGCCGGTCATTGCCTAATAATTGAATAAAATGATGCCTTAATACAGAAGAGTAGCTGGAAGGTAGGAGTCAGCAACCCTGGACCTCAGAGCAAATGCACAAAGCAAGGGCTCAGGCATGTGCGATTTATTTTGCAGTGGGAGAACAGAAACATTGATTCTCTGCCAGCATCTCACACTTAAGAATGTGTTGGCAAAAGCAACTGTGGTTTCAGTGGCTTGGATGCGATCCAGATTTGCCTGCCATTTGATAAACTGTGTACTCAACTGTAAAGGACATTGGATTGAATCCTATTTTACTTTCCCTTACTGCACATTCTTGTTCCCCACTTCCACATGTCCTGTTTGAATTAATCTTGATCATGTTATTACACTTATTTAATTACAATCAATCTGGAAGTTAATTGCCTCCAGAAAGATTGGTTTTCCACGTAGAACCAGATAGTTGTCCTAATCGTTCCGTTGGGATGCTAGATCGTACAAAACAGAAGATCCCAAGTTTGATCTCCAGGCTCTAGTTAGTTAGTCCATTTCTGCCAGAGCACTGTAACTGGATTTCGTATTCACAATCTGGGAAGCAAATTACTCCCAGATATCTACTTTTGATCCCTATTAAATTAGTCCATCTGCCAAATAGTGTAGACACAAAATGCTGGAGTAATTCAGCGGGACAGGCAACATCTCTGGAGAGAAGGCAACATCTCTGGAGAGGTGACGTTTCAGGTCGAGGCCCGTGTGGGTATGAGGTGAAGCTAAGATATTAATAATACGTTGCATTCCAGATAGTTTTTCCTAATTCCCAATGCGATGAAGAATTAAAAGTGACTCTTTATGAGAGAGCCTAGAAGGCATGGTGTCTATGGATATACCAAATGTAAAATTCAAACTTGGCTTAAATTCCATCACATTTTCATCCTCCCTCTCTCTGATCCTACCTCCTCTAGATGGCCATGTCTCCCTTCTCATTTGTTCACCAAATTCTAAGCTCTGCTCCATCCCTCAACTCCCCATCTCCATCAATTGATAAATCTGCCTTCAGCTATTAAGACCCACACTCCACATTCTCGCTGCCATTTCCATGACAATTTCACCAGTGGGACTTTTCTCTAACATAACAACCTTTATTCAGATTATGTTTTACTGAGGATGCCCATGCTGCCAAACTGAAGTCCCTGATTAATACGGGTTGTTTAAATACAGTTGATTAGTATGGGTGTCAGGGGTTATGGGGAGAAGGCAGAAGAATGGGGTTGAGAGGGAGGGATAGATCAGCCATGATAGAATGGCGGAGTAGACCTGATGAGCTGAATGGCCTAATTCTGCTCCAAAAACTTATAAGCTTATGAACTTCATCAGGTTTTAGAGCTCCTCATGCCTCACCTTCCCCCATCACACGGGGGAGGCTCAGATGAGATACTTTAGCTTGGCAACCACCTAAATAAAATTTAAAGTGCAGGCTGGCCTCCTACGATCCCTCTTTTCCTGTTATGCCAAATTGCTATTGCCTTAAAAAACATATTCATCCATTTAGAGCATGAGCCTGACTGATCTGTCGGCTTTTACATCTGTAAAATGTATCTGTTGGCTGCCTCACGCCTTTTACACCATGGGCAGCACAGTGGCTCAGCAGTAGAGTTGCTGCCTTACAGCGCCAGGGACCCATGTTCGATCCTGACCACAGGTGCTGTTTGTAGGAGGTTTGTACATTCTCCCAGTGATCTGCGTAGGTTTTCTCTGGGCGCTCCGGTTTCTCCCACACTCCAAAGCCGTACAGGTTTCTAGGCTAATTAGCTTTGGTATCATTGTAAATTGCCCCTAGTGTGTGTAGGATGGTGTTAGTGTGTGTGGACCGCTGGTCGGTGCGGACTCAGTGGGCCAAAGGGCCTGTTTCCACACTGTATCTCAAAACAAAGCTAAACAGCTTGATATTAGTCAGAGCCATTTTACAGAATCAGGAGGTCCAGGAATCACAAGGATTTGATCCACCGGCTAATGGAGATGTCAGTCTGAGGAAGGCTCTCTGGCTGTTTCTCTCACTGAGTAGTTTGCCTGGTAATGAAAATAATCGAAGAGCGTCCTGACGTATCAACTATAACCCTCAGCCTCATTCCAAAAAGAAGGATCTTTGTGGTTAAAAGTTAAACAATTTCATAATTACGCCCCTTTTGCTCCTTGTTTTAGAGTGGCAGTAACCTGCGCGTGCTGGGTTTGGTGAAGTCAGACGAGGGCTTTTACCAATGTGTCGCGGAGAATGACGCTGGCAATGTGCAGACAAGCGGACAGCTTATCATTCCTGAACCTGGTAAGGCAACACAATCTGTAAATTGCACCTATTTGTGATTTGTATTCTTTTTTTATGTCCCTTTCTTTTTAATGGCATGGTAATTGTTTGAAAAGAATCACTGTTGTTCTTCGAGCAAGTACTCTGCATTATTGTGAAGAGTATAATATATAAGGAATTTATTATTATTTTTTTTTAATTTACTGGATTCAGATGAATTATGGGGCTTCTTAGGAGGATTCCTACTTTTTAGAGCAGTTTGATTGTTGTGTTTTGATTGTTAGCCTGTTGTTGTTTGGGTTAAAAGGGGGTTAGGGTTAGGGATGGCTCAGTACTTGGTGTAAGTCAAGTTGAGGCCAATCTGCATTCTGTTGGACTACGAATAGAATGGATTCCTTTGTACCTGTACTACGTTTTTCATGGCCTGATGGCATTTTGCAAGTGATGAATTATGTTGAAGCTTGGCCTTTGTGCAAGGTCGGGTTTTGCACTGACCTACCCAAGTCAGTGACGGAAGTGCTTGCAGTTAAAGTGAATGTTCATGTTCACAAGGGAATGTGGCAATAAATGGCAGTTGTCTGAATGGTATAAACATTTACAAATTGCTTTTGTGAAAAACAATTTTGTCCATGAAGAAAACAAAACATCCACAATGGGCACAGTAAGATGTTCAAAACCAGAACATTTATAATTGAATAATATATCTATTTAGGGACATTGGTTGAGAGATAAACATTGGTTTAGATACTGTGTAGGAAGGAACAGCAAATACTGGTTTAAACCGAAGGTAGACACAAAACACTGGAGTAGCTCAGTGGGTTGGGACTCTTTTTCAGATGGGTCTCTTCAGTCTGAAGAAGGGTCTCAACCTGAAACATCACCCATTCCTTCTCTCCAGCGATGCTGCCTGTCACGCTGAGTTACTCCAGCATTTTGTAGCTACCTTTGGTTTAGATACTGTCTGAACTTGATGCTCATATGTAAAATAGTGCAACATGATTGTGTATCTGCCTTGGTTTCATATAGAATCTAAAAGAAGACACCTCCAATAATGCAGCCCCCTCGCTGAGCTGCTGTTTTAGTGTCAGTCTTCATTAACAAACCCAATAATAGATGTGATCCCTCAATAAGTTCAGAGACAAGGTTGCCATTATTGAGCTCGGCTAACAGATGACCATCTGATGATACTGAAATCCATACACATGTGTCATGTGACTTGTTTCAAGCTATGGTGTTTTCGGTACATTGAACTGTCGACCCACTTCTGTAAACAAGCTGCAGAAACTCACTGACAGCATTGTACTGTGGTGTAGAATTTTAAATGTAAAAGGCACGTGTCTGTGTATTCTGGTAACTATTGTGGCAGTTAGCATCTCTTAAGCAAAGAATTGAAAATAAATTGTTTTATTCACCAGACCAATTATGATTCAGTGTCTTAAAAACCAATGTGATGTCTCCACTCCAAATTGTTATTGTAAGAAAATTACATGGGTTGCCAAGACTAGCTGGCTTTATAATTTCCTACATTACTCACTTACAGATATGAGGCAGATTTGAAATCCATCCGCCCAGGGATTTGTAAGTAAATGGTCTACTCTTATGAATCAATGAAGCAAGGGCTTCCCAAGAACCAGCTGT
Source organism: Leucoraja erinaceus (assembly GCF_028641065.1). NCBI lineage: Eukaryota > Metazoa > Chordata > Chondrichthyes > Rajiformes > Rajidae > Leucoraja > Leucoraja erinaceus. The sequence continues at coordinate 20,245,286 of NC_073377.1, forward strand.
TTTGCAACCTTTATTGATCTATCTGGAAGAATATCTCCAGAAGCTGGTACAAAATGGTTGGCAAGTGTCATGACATAGTCAACTGGCAGCCCCCTCGGCAAAATATAAGGAAAAGTTTGTAAACTCATAGCAGCCTTGACCTAACCTATCACCCTACACAACGTTGCCTCATCTCTTGCCGATTTAACACTCAATACAAGACAATACAATCAGTTTTATTCGTCAGATTGCACATAAAGTGCAAGTGAAATTAATTTGTCAGCAGCGGTACAATGATAAAGAACACAAAACACACTAAAAATTTAACACAAACATCCACCACAGCATTCATCACTGTGTGGAAGGCACAACATTTGGCCAGTCCTCCTCCATTTTCCCCCGTGGTCGGGACCTCAACCCTCTGCAGCCGCTGCTACGGGCGTCCAGATGTGCAGATAGGTAAAAGTCCAGGTAAGTCCAGAATCGGCTCTTCCCCTCCAGAGACCGCGGCTTCAAATGCTCTGCAGACAATGCGCGTCCAAACATTTCTCTTTTGTTCATCCTAAAGTCTGAAACGTGTGCTACTTAATAGTCTTGTTCCCTGACCTGAGTACCTTATTAAGAGTTGTTTGAGAAAGAACTGGAGGTGCTGGAATCTACAATTGTTTCGTCATATGTCCTGATATTTTAAAATAGTACTTTGTAACAGGCACGATAAACAATATAGTTCCTTGTAACAGGCATGTAAATAATATATGTATGTGTGTGTGTCTATGTGTGTGCGTGTATACATATACATACATAGATACATAAACAATAGGTGCAGGAGTAAGCCATTCGGCCTTTCGAGCCAGCACCGCCATTCAATGTGATCATGGCTGATCATCCACAATCAGTATCCCATTCCTGCCTTCGCTCCATATCTTGACTCCGCTAGCCCTAAGAGCTCGATCTAACTCTCTTTTGAATGCATCCAGTGAATCGCCCCTATTGCCTTCTGAGGCGGAGAATTCCACAAATTCACAACTCTCTGTATGAAAAAAGTGTTTCCTCTGCTCTGTTCTAAATAGCCTACCCCTTTTTCTTAAACTGTGGCCCCTGGTTCTGGACTACCCCAACATTGGGAACATGTTTCCAACATCTAGCATGTCCAATCCCTTAATAACGTTATATGTTTCTCTCAGATTTCCTCTCATCCTTCTGTATTCCAGTGTATTCAAGCCCAGACGATCCATTCTTTCATCATATGACAGTCCCGCCATCCCGGGAATTAACCTGGTGAATTAACTATGCTGCACTCCCTCAATAGCAAGAAAGTCCTTCCTCAAATCAGGACACTGTGTATATATATATATATATTATTATTATATTTGTTATATACTTTATAAAAAAAGAAAGAAACCTACCAGTCCGGAGATTCCACCATACAGCGCATGTATTTTGCATACTGTAAGACTGAATGATATTTCGACCTTGTGTCCAGATTAATACTTTAATATAAACATAATGCACAATGTAAAAATCAACGCCTGCAACGCGTGCATAACATCACAACATACAAGATCCTCATTACATGACAATGCGATCATTGGGCAACATCCTATGCTTGAACTCACTAATGTAACACTAAGATGGGAAGAGGTAAGATTGCTTAAGCACAAGTTGGTAGGGAAGTCCTAACCTGGCCACTGAAGGCAATGAGGCAACTCATTCTGATAGACAAGCCAACATGATCATGTTCCAACTGAAGCCTCTTGCTTTCTTTGTAGAAGTGGAGTGCACCCCTCAACTGCTTTGATATCTTCCTCCAACCAGTAACTTGAGGTTAGGACACCCGTCAGAGAAATAGAATATCTGCTCTTGTGCCTGCCTTGTCAGTCTGGGTTAGATCAGCAGGTTCAGCCTCCTACTTACAGAAACAGTTCTTGTTTAGTTTAGTTCAGAGAAACAGCGCAGAAACGGGCCCTTCGGCCCACCGAGTCCGCACCAACCAGCGATCCCAGCACATTAGCACTGTCCGACGCACACTAGGGACAATTTACACATATACCAAGCCAATTAGCCTACATACCTGTACATCTTTGGAGTGTGGGAGGAAACCGATGATCTCGGAGAAAACCCATGTGGTCACGGGGAGAACGTACAAACTCCGTACAGACAGCACCCGTAATTGGGATCGAACCCGGGTCTCCAGCACTGAAAGCGCTGTAAGGCAGCAACTGTATCGCTGTGCCACCGTGACAGTGGCCATTGAGAATTGTTGCTTTAAGAGCACTCACACGGAAGGGACTCACACGGACACCTCTCACTCAATGCTTTACACTTGCTTTACAAATTAGTAACCAGTTCACTAGTTCAGCTTCTCCTATTCTAACTCACTCTATTCTATGATATGTCTTATTCTTTATCTTTCCTTTCAACAAGAATTGAAAGGCTTTTCTAACAAGCTTAGAATTATTAATTCAAGTGTGGAAAAGTGAATGTTGCAAAATCTCCTGTGCTGAATTTAAATTAATTACAATCCTTTCTCTTTGTAATGAAGCTCTGTGGTGGACTATATAAAAAAATAAACCTTATAACTATTCCTTGGCTTACTTCCTTTCCAACTATTTTTGGATCTTTGGGTACCTGTAGTATGTTTCTCCTGCTGGTTCTTTATTTTAATTTAGAAACACAGTGTGGAAACAGGCCCTCGAGCCCACTGAGTCCCTGTCGACCAACGATCACCCATACACTAGTTCTATCCTACACGCTAGCTACAATTTACAGAAGTCAATTAACCTACAAACCTGCACACCTTTGTAATGTGCGAGGAAACCAGAGCACCTGGAGAAAACCCATGCCATCACAGGAAGAATGTGCAAACTCTGTTCAGAGAGCACCAGTGGTCAGGATTGTACCCATCTCTGTCGCTGGAAGGCAGCAACTCTACCACTGTGCCACCCAGAAATCCTCACAATCACAGAAAAAGGTAGTTTGAAATTGGTAAAGGAAAACAATTGCAATATCTCATATTATAGACATTTTCTTGGCGAGTCTTCTCATTTTCCAATGACTAACCGCTTATGTTTTTTAATCCTGTGACCAAAGATATAGTCTACATCACATGCAGCAGTTATTGAAAGTAAGCATGCAGGTACAGCAGGAATTGGAGAAAGCTGACGGCATGTTGGCCTTCATAACAAGATGAGTACAGGAGCAAAGAGGTCCTTCTGCAGTTGTACAGGGCCCTAGTGAGACCATGCCTGGAGTATTGTGTGCCGTTTTGGTCTCCAAATTTGAGGAAGGATATTCTTGCTATTAAGGGAATGCAGCATAGGTGCATGAGGTTAATTCCCGGGATGGCGGGACTGTCATATGTTGATAGAATGGAGCAACTGGACTTGTATACTCTGGAGTTTAGAAGGATGAGAGGGATTCTTATTGAAACATATGAGATTATTAAGGGATTGGATACGCCAGAGGCAGGAAACATGTTCCTGATGTTGGGGGTGTCCAGAACCAGGGGCTACAGTTTAAGAATAAGGGGTTGGCCATTTAGAACAGAGATGAAGAAAAAACTTTTCATACAGAGAGTTGTGAATCTGTGGAATTCTCTGCCTCATAAGGCAGTGGATGCCAATTCTCTGGATGCTTTCAAGAGAGAGTTAGAGCTCTTAAAGATAGCTGAGTCAAGAGATATGGGGAGAAGGCAGGAACGGGGTACTGATTGTGGATGATCAGCCATGATCACAGTGAATGGCAGTGCTGGCTCAAAAGGCCGAATGGTCTACTCCTGCACCTATTGTCTATTGTCTATTGTCTATTGTTTATTGTCTATTGATAATGTAGCTTCCAATAATGTGAGAACTGAGGGAAAATCCCTGGAATCACAATGACACACGATAGACCATTTTAGTCGTAAACATTGTTTGAACCTTTGTGCTGCTACTCCCATTCTGTCAGTAATTATAGAAGGGAGAAGGGACCTATTGTGAGCAGGTTTTCCCTTCTGCATCTCCACCCAATATCGCAGCAATGGAGCCAGGATCAAATGAAAGACACAGATGTCTTTGAATTTTCAGGACCAGAAGAATATTGAGTGTATTATAACATTACACTATCTGCATTCCACCAGTAGAGGGAGAAATAAAATGTCTTTCATAATTCATTGGATATTGTGAATGTTTAGGCATGCAGTATACATGAGGCCTTTTGTATGACACCACGATCCTAGCTGACAGCCATCTCTCTGAGAAACCTGCAGTAAGAAACATGCAGATTGACAATATTGTGCACTTTCCTTGTGGGAAAATGAAAATTGTGTTATGACGATATGCAATTATGTTTTTTGGAGATATAAAGAAAACAATGTGCATTGCAATTTAGATAATACTAAGCCAGGAAAGAACTAATTAATAATTATGCCTTCTTTGCAATAAAGTATGTCATAGAGATATACCTTATATTAATTCAGAAATCCATCCAGGAGAGATTTGTCCGTAAGGAGATAGTTAAGAATCAGTAATCAGGCAGCATTAAATGACTTAAGAGTTTGCGGATTATAATGACAACTGAGAGTTGCAGGATTTGAATAAAATACAAAACATCTTGTGTGTGAGTGAAATTTCCAATCCCAGAACAGTGTTTGGTCAGTGTAGACATGAGCCAAAAAGCTTCTTTCTTTCATTGTTAATAGTTTTTATGATTATGAAAACCCACAGTATCACACTTTTCAAGATGTTATTTAGGCGATGTTGTCAGCTTCAATATGTTGAATTCCAAGGTGGTCTTCATGCCACTTAAAATTCAGAGTATTCCTCTCCTTTAAGCGGTTCAATGATAATATGATCCAGAGATCAACACTGAGAGCTTTATTGAACATCTTTGAGATTGAAATGTTAGATGTTGTCACAAATAGTCTCTATTTTACCCAGATAATTGATTGGAAATCTAAGCCTGCCGATGCTTTGTTTCTTTCATGCTAAAAAAGAACAAAATTGACTATCACTCTCAATTTAAGCTAACCTCCTCAAGTAACAGTTAAACTAGACCACATTTAAAAATAAACATGATAGTAATGCCAGCCAGGGAAGCCAGAGTAAGAGAAGAGAGAACCGGACTTCAGTACTATCCTCCTTAATTTGTGTGATCTGTCAATCCCATGTGTCTACTTTAGCAACAACCAGAATTTTAATGACATTTGGATGAAGGACATTGTTGGAAGGAGCTTGCCACAGATAGCAGTCTGAAATGTTTTGAGATTATAAATAATAATTCTTCACTTGAATACGTAATCTTGAATACGTAATTAGCACTTCATCGCCATTCCAGCAAGCTTGATATCAGACTGGAGTTTACTAGTGCGATCACATTTATGTACCATGCAGTCAGGGACTTAACCCCTCCTAGATTGTATCCAGCATTATAACGATGGTTACTTTTATTTATATAATAACACCATTCATACTACGAAACACAAGGTCGTTTCTCAGGAATGTTATCGATTAAAATTTATTGTTTTTCAGGAGGGAGGCTTGGTTAAAGAATTAGGATTTTTAAGAGTCTTTCAAAGGAGGGGTTGTTTGGTGAGGTAGATAACAACTCTCTGCCAAGTTCAACGGAAGTCGCAGCTACAAATTGTGAATCAATTAAAACTGGGAAGGTAGGATAGGTCAGAATAAGACCAAATAAAGTATAAAGAAACGTTCCAGACTTGAAACGTCACCTATCTATTCGCTCCACAGATGCTGCCTGGCCTGCTGAGTTATTCCAGCACCTTGTGTTTTTTCAGAGATCTCAGTGGATTGGGGCTGGAGAAGATTGCAGGTGTATTAGAGGTGAAACTGTGGAGGGAATGAAAGACAACATTGACACTTTCAAAGTGTTGCCCAGAGTCAACATGATGTAGTCAAGTCAAGTCAAGTCAAGTCAAGTCAAGTCAAGTCAAGTCAAGTTTATTTGTCACATACACATACGAGATGTGCAGTGAAATGAAAGTGGCAATGCTCGCGGACTTTTGTGCAAAAGACAAACAACAAAACAACCAAACAAATTATAAACACAATCATAACACACATATTCTTTTACATAATAAATAGTGGAAGGAAAAACGTTCTTTAGAGTTAGTCCCTGGTAGAAAGCACAAGGGTGATAAACTGATGGTGTGAATTTGCAGTAGAATTTGCAGTAGAATTTGGGTACACAGCATTATGTTGGTGTGAATTGGTTGGCTAGGTGTGATTGCAGCATGATCAGATTCACATTAAAATGGCGTGTTGTCTGATTTAAGTGGCCTTGACACCATATTCGACAGGGGTACAATGCCCCTTGATTTGGCTGGTAATAATACTGTGCCAACAGGGTGTCTGGTATTAAAAATGTACCTCCTAATTAAACTGACAATAATAGTCGATTGGAAGGATCTTGTTATCTTATATGCATTATCAATTTATTGTCTGGTATTGTTAGTATATTAGTTCTATCTCTAAATTAAACTAAACTGAAAGCAAACTGTGAGAATATCAATGGGTTAGGCCAAGGTTACGATACTCTAATTAGATAGGTTTTTGGACAAGCAACCCGAGCTCTAGCAAAATGAGTCCAGATTCTTCCATGTGAGCTGGGGATTGTAAATTCAAATAATTATATAAAAGTGGAGCAGATCCTTCACAGTGCACAGGTTTGATCCTGACCTTGGGTGCTGTCTATGTGGAATTTGCACATTCTCCCTGTGACTGAGTGCCCTGCTTTCATCCCACATCCCAAGGGTGTGCAGGTTTATCGGTTAGTTGACGTATATAAATCACTCTTAATGTGCAGGGGAGCGGATGAGAAAGTGGGATTACGTAGAACTAGTGTGAATGGGTGATCAATAGAGGGAGTGAGCCAACCTGGTCAACCAAAGGACCTGTTCCCATGCTATATCTCTAAAATATAAGGAATTAAAATCATAGAGTCATAGGATCATACAACAGGGAAACTGGCTCTTCTGCCTATTTTGCCCATGCTGACCAACACTAGTCCCACTTGCCTGCGTTTGGCCCATATCCACCTAAATTTATCCAATCCATGTACCTGTCCAAATGTTTTAGAAACCTTGTGATGGTATCTGCCTCAACTACCTCCTCTGACAGCTCGTTTCATATACCCACCACCCTTTGTGTAAAATAAAGTCACCCCTCAGATTCCTATTAAATCTTTATGTCCTCTGGTTCACGATTTCCATACTCTGGGAAAAGAACACTATGCATTTACCCTATCTATTCTCCTTATTAATTCCGGATTAATTGGGTACCTGGTCGGAGATGTGGCTTTTCTCTGAGCCGCATCTTCCCCCTTCCTCGCGGCCTACCAACGGGACTGGAGCGGCGTTTCCTGCCAGAACCGGCAAGTACCTCAGCTTCGGAGGTGGCACAGCGCTGAAGCAGCATCGCGGAGCAGCCAATGCATTACCCGGGTCACTGTGTGGTAAGCTCCGGAGTGCCGTGACCGCCGACTCCTACATCGCGGAGCTGTGGTCACGGATCTTCCAGCTGCGGGTGTCGCTGACTTTAAACACCACGGAGCCTGGGATCTCTTGTCGAGTTCGCCAGTGTTCGAGCTCCGACCAGCACGGCTGTGGACTTCGGGAGACACGGTCTCCGGGGAGGAAGTGGCCGTTCTACACACTTCAAGCCACTGAAGAGTGTTCTCCCGACACCGGAGTTCCATCATCCGGTGAGAGGGCCTGAAACATCGGGCCGCCGTCGCAGCGACTGCGGAGGCCTCAATAGGCCCGACCATGGGTGAACAAGAGGAAGAGGACTGGACTTTGTTGCCTTTCTTCACAGTGGGAACCATTGTGGGGAGATGTTTTTATGTTTAATGTTAAATTCTTTAATGTTGTATTTTAGTTTTATTAATGTGTGCTGCAACTCAAATTTCACTACACCAAAGGTGTACGTGACAATAAATGTCCTTTGTCCTTTGTCCTTTGCCCTTTGCATGTATGTAAATCCAGACCCTCTTCCTTGTGCCTTACCTGGACTCGCATCCATTTCTTCCCCCCCCTCCACTTATATTCCTTCCTCTGGCCCCATAATTCATACCCATACATACAATTCTATCCTTACCTATCTTATTTTGTCTTTTCATTCTGGCCTTGTCCAACCATCTGCCTATTAACCCCCCCACCCTAAATGCATCCACCTATCACTCACCAGGCTTTCCATGCACCTCCTCTCTTCCAGCTTTCTCCATATCCCTCCCACACCCCCCCCCCCCCCCCCCCCCCACCACATCAGCCTGAAGAAAGATCCCAACCCAAAACATTACCTATCCATATTCTCCTGAGATGCTGCCTGACCCAATGAGTTACTCCAGCACTCTGTCCTTTTTTGTAAACGAGCATCTGTAGGTCCTTGTACCCAACCATGTGATTGATCCAGTCTCCTCAGTTCATGGGTAAATAGGGATAAATAATAAATGCTGATATTTACAACATTCCTTGATAAAAGCAACAAAAAGGTCTGTTGAAAAGATAAACAAGTTAACAGTTTGATTGTAGAACCATTTTTTTCAAAGTAAAAAAATGTCAGGTAGAGGTGAATGGCTAGGTTTTTGCTGCAAAAATATTTTCTCAAATATCTGATCCAAATCAATACCAAAGGACGGCAATAGGAAAGAGACAGCAGAACATAGTTTAGCGAGGAAAAGAACATTTTCAAAGCCAGGATAACTAGAGTAAAAAATACATCTGGAGGAAAGAGACTAATTTACATCAGAACATAACAAGCAGAAACAGGAGTGAACCATTTGGCCGATCGTTCTTGCTTTGCCATTTAATATAATTATGCCTGATCTTGTACCACTTGGCAATTTTCCTGCAATAACTTCAAATCCCTCGATTCCCATAATATCTAATATGTCGGCAGAAAGCAAGATCTGGATCTTAACCTTCAATTCAAATATATCTTGACACAAATGAGGAATACTTTTTTCATGGAGCAAGTGTTTAGGCTCTGAAACACATTGCCAGTGGAGTAATAAAGACAGATTCATTCAAAAACAAATTTGGTAAGCGAGTGCAAACTAGAGGAGCGGCACTCACATTCCGCCTGGGTAGTCCACAGCCCAGCAGCATGAAGACCGAATTATCCAATTTGTGGTGACCTTCTCCCTCTCTGTCCCTTTCTTTTTTCTTCTGTTCTACTCATGTCTTCTCACATACACACCCTTATTTTCTATGCCCTATCCCCACAGCCCTGTACAATCCATTTTATTTTCGTTTCCCCACTTCCCACATCTGTCCATTGGTTTCCCTCAACACCACTCTCTCTCCCCCCCCCCCCCCCCAACCACCCTTATTTGGTTCCATGCTTCAATTTCTTTCATATCACATTCCATCATCTACAGCCCATTATTGCCATCACCTATCACCTTCTCGCCTCTGTCACGATCTACACCATTCCCTCCCCACCCAAGTCCATTTGCCAATCAACTCATCCAAGTCAAGTCAAGTCAAGTCAAGTCAAGTTTATTTGTCACATACACATACGAGATGTGCAGTGAAATGAAAGTGGCAATGCTCGCGGAACAACAAAACAACCAGACAAATTATAAACACAATCATAACACACATATTATTTTACGTAATAAATAATAGAAGGAAAAACGTTCTGTACAGTTAGTCCCTGGTGAGAAAGGTGTTTACAGTCCGAATTGCCTCTGGGAAGAAACTCCTTCTCAGCCTCTCCGTTCTCACTGCGTGGCAACGGAGGCGTTTGCCTGACCGCAGCGGCTGGAACAGTCTGTTGCAGGGGTGGAAGAGGTCTCTCATAATTTTGTTTGCTCTGGAGTTGCACCTCTTGTTGTATAGTTCCTGCAGGGGGGTGAGTGAAGTTCCCATAGTGCGTTCGGCCGAACGCACTACTCTCTGCAGAGCCTTCTTGTCCTTGGCAGAGCAATTCCCGAACCAGATGGTAATGTTCCCGGACAAGATGCTTTCCACCGCTGCTGTGTAGAAGCACTGGAGGATCCTCAGAGACACTCTGAATTTCCGCAATTGCCTGAGGTGGTAAAGGCGCTGCCTTGCCTTACTCACCTTTCCTCACCTGTCTCTATGCATCACTTGCCAAATCTTGCCCCACGCCTCCCCCTCTTCACCTCTTTATGCTGGCAGTCCCTCGATGATTCCCTCAATCCTGATGAAGGGCCCAGCCCGAAACATCGACTGTCCATTTCCCTCCACAGATACTGCTCAACCTACTGAGTTCCTCCAGCAATCTGTTTGTTGGGAAATTATTTCAGAGAACTATTTGCAGAGCCGCAGGGAGTGCACAGTGGATTGTGGACGAAATGCATTTGTTTTGCATAGAACCAGCACAGGGTGGCACGGTGGCGCAGCGGTAGACTTGCTGCCTTATAGCGTTTGCAGTGCCGGAGACACGGGTTTGTTTCTGACTATGGGTGGTGTCTGTATGGAGTTTGTACATTCTCCCCGTGACTGGGTGGGTTTTCTCCGAGATCTTCGGTTTCCTCCCACACCTCAAAAACGCGCAGGTTTGTAGGTAAATTGGCATGGGTTCGTATACTTGGTATAAGTGTCCCTAATGCGTGTAGGCTTGTGTTAATGTGCAGGGATTGCTGGTCGGTGCGGACTCGGTCGGCCGAAGGGCCTGTTTCCGCGCTGTATCTCTAAACTAAACTAAAAACTAAATGTGAAAGGCTGAATGTACTCTTTCCATACAGTCATCTCTTCGTGAGCTCGTGATTCTCCTATTCATTAGTGGTGGTGGCACATAGTGCTGACTAACCTGACTGGCAATAATTGGCCGTAATACGTTCTATCACCAGATCTGACTGTCAGTGGTAATGTACAACTTGATTTAACTATTTGTGATGTGCATCATTCAACATGACTGGTGGTGATATGATTGTCCTCAACAAATTAGGTAACAGTATTTATTATTTGATTTGGCTGACAGTGATGCTGTAGTGCTTGACTTAATTGTTTTTGGTTTCAGACCATTGGCTTTAATTGAGAGAGATACTGTAGCAACTGATTTTTTATCTGATTGTGGTTTTATTCCTAATGGACATCCAAATGGATGCTAAAATTATATGAATATAGCCCACCACTTGCAATAATAGACACAAAATGCTGAAGTTACTCAACGTATCAGGCAGCATCATTGCAGAAAACAGATGATAAAATTCCAGTTACTCCAGCTTTTTGTGTCTATACTTCTATGAATTTTCGAACCCGTCAGACTTGACTTGCAATAGTAGACACAAAACGCTGAAGTAATTCAAGGTTCTTGATTTGTACGGGTGTCAGGGATTATGGGGAGAAAGCAGGAGAATGGGGTTAGGAGGGAGAGATAGATCAGCCATGATGGAATGGTGGAGTAGACTTGATGGGCTGAATGGCCTGATTCTGCTCCAATCACATGACATGACCTTATAAATGTGAATACATAGAAAGGGATCTAGGTGGAAGGGGATGGTGAAGGTTGGAGGGGGGAGGGATGGTGGGGAAAATGGTGGCATAGTGGTAGAGCTACTTCTGTACAGCGCCAGATACCCGGGTTCGATCCTGACTATGGGTGCTTATCTGTACGGAGTTTGTACGTTCTCCCCGTGGGTTTTCTCGGAGAGCTTCGGTTTCCTCCCACACTCCAAAGACGTACAGGTTTATGGGTTAATTGGCTTGGTGTAAATGTAAAATTGTCCCTAGTGTGTGTAGAGTAGTGTTAATGTGTGGGGATCGCTGGTCGTTGCAGACTCGGTGGGCTGAAGACGGGTTTCGGCCCGAAACGTTGCCTATTTCCTTCGCTCCATAGATGCTGCTGCACCCGCTGAGTTTCTCCAGCTTTTTTGTGTAACCCTCATTTTTGTAGTATCAGAGGGATCGGGAAAGGGCTGCAGAGAAGGCATGAAAGAAGCTTTCCGTCTCTTTCTTATTGAAACAGATTTTCGGAGCGTGTAAACCTCGAGCTCTCTGGCAGATTATGTGAAAGAACGTGGAACAGATGGTGGTGAATTTGGCCATAAAGATGTATAAGCAGAAGCTACTGACCCTGGTGGGTGGAAACATGGCTCCTGCTGTCTGAACTCTTTGCATAAATGGTAGCCATCCATTCTAAACACAGCATGTATTCCACACTGCACAACTGTTCAGGCTGTCACTGGCCATTTGCCTGAGGCTAGGCATTCTCTGTGGGAATCTTAGTAATTTACACCTCACATGAATACGGAGCAAACTTTCTCACATCAGATAAGCTGTGGATGAGAAAGTTTAATACTGTTACCAATAAAACACTTTTGCTTAAACGACGGCTGCAATATCTAGAAATACACGGTTTAGTTGGATTCAGTAGTTGGCTTTGATCCACAAGTCAGATTTACTTTCCCTTTGAATTCTGATTCTGATGCAGAATGTAGGGTGTTATCCGACTGTTACCTGCTTTCTGATAAGGTTATATGGAGTGAAGTATACCACTTTATCTACATTGCACTGAGCAACTTCCAATAATAGCAGGTTGTCTGGTTGTCCTGGCTACCAGCTCTTTCTGGAATGCTCTCCATTCATCACACACATTTCACAGCACAACCAGTGTAGCGCTGGCTCATTAACATCAATTTCTGGGCTGCTGTGAAGGTTTTAGAAACAGCAATTTAATTATCTGAACCATTTCAAAGCAGCTTAAACTTGTACGAACTTTTAATGTAAGGACAAAAAAAAGTGCATTCATTCCAGTCACATGCTGCTTTTGAGTTGCCAAAGTGTACAGCATGGGAGGAGGGGAGCACAAAAAACCCAAATAGCCCCAAAACGACTTTTCCATAAAATTGACCGCTGCATAGTTCACGTTCACAAATTATAGAAGTATAATTAGGCAATTCGGCCAATCGAGTCCATTCCGCCATTCAATCATGGATAATCTCTGCCTCCTAATCCCATTTTCCTGCCTTCTCCCCATGACCCTTGATTCCCATTCTAATCAAGAATTTGTCTATCTCTGCCTTAGAAATACCCACTGACTTGGCCTCCACAACCCTCTGCAGCAATGAGTTCCACATATTAACTACCCTCTGCCTAAAGATGTTCCTCCTCACCTCCTATCTAAAAGAGCACCTGTTAATTCTGAAGCTTTGATAAGAGGCATCTTTGAAATACCCAGTCAAACTTTTCTCTACTCAGGCTAGCTCCCATCCCAGTGGCACAAACCATAGAGATTGGAAGCAGCTTTAATCTCTCTAAACCTTCTGTGGGATCTAGTGGATTTATTTCTATGTGTCGAGATCCTTCCAACTATTTGAAGCTCAAGTGTAAAGCAGCTCTATATATGGCATTCAGGACCGTGCTCTACTGCAGCAACACAAGGTTTTTATTGATTTAATGATCTGTGAGTAAACTGACCTTACTTTGGAAGTCCCCATCCGTGAAGGACATTAAGGTTCCTCTGCAGTAAATTCAGAAAGAGAAGTTTGTGGCCTTGAGTGAGAGCGTTGGAAGGAGAGCGGCCTTTTTGTAATGTTATGTCTAGTTATTGATGACGAAGGTGACATCTTCCCCACAGCCATTAGGTTATTAAACACTACAAACTCCAATAAGCTCTCAACTGCATAGACATTTATTGTTCCATTTATTGTCTACCATTTGTTGTAATTATTGCACTATTATTGTTTGTTTGTTTTCATCAGATCATGTGATATGAGTAGAATTAGGCCATTCGGCCCATCGTCTACTCCTGTATTCAATCATGGCTGATCTATCTCCCCCTCCTAACCCCATTCTCCTGCCATCTTCCTATAACCTCAGACACCCGTACTAATAAAGCACTTTTTATGTGTATGCATGCGTGCGTGCGTATTCATGAATTCAGTGCATTCAGAAAGTATTCAGACCCCTTCACCTTTTCCTCATTTTGTTGCGTTACAGCCAATAGGGCCTTTCCCACGAACATGCGGCTGCATGCGGCAAGCGCGACCTAACGTGGTCGCTTGAGCCGTACGGCATCGCGGGGCCAGTCCCACTTCGATCGCCGGAGCCGTATGGAGTTGTGCGGAGCTGGTCCCGACATCGCGCGGGGCTCCGAAAAACTGACAGTGTTCAAAAATTCCGCGCGGCAACGAGGTGCCGGCCCGTAGCTGCCTCGACGCAGTACGCACTGCCTTGACGGGCATATGCAGCGTCTTAGCGCCGTACGCACATCTTGATGTCGTACGTCATGAGCGAACTTCCCGCGGACTTCGCTCGAACTTCACATCACTCACTCGACCTCCACGTGTCCCCTTCTTCCGGTTTGGTCGCGCTCGCCGCATGCAGTCACCTGCTGGTGGGACCGACCCTGTCCGAGGATCACTCGACCCCCGTGCGGCCCCCGCTTCCGGTTTGGTCGCGCTTGCCGCATGCTTGTGGGACAGGCCCTTTATTCTAAAAAGGATTAAAACATTTTTTATCGTTATTCTACACACAATAACTCATAATAAAAAAAGCGAAAACAGGTGTTTAGAAATTTTTGCAAAGCAACTAAAAATAAATAACCCTTTGCTATAACACTCAGAATTGAGCTTCATTGCATTCTGTTTCCATTGATTATCCTTGAGATGTTTCTACAACTTGATTGGATTCCACCAGTGGTAAATTAAATTGATTGTATATGATTTGGAAAGGCACACACCTGTCTATATAAGGTCCCACAGTGGACAGTGCATGCCAGAGCAAAAACCAAGCTATGAAGACCAAGGAATTGTCCCGTAGATCATAATTTGTATCATGATCTATTGAATATAGAGCCATAGTCACACAGGTTGGAAACAAGACTGTCAATCCAACTCGTTGTGTTCAAGAAGGAACTGCAGATGCTGGAAGATCGAAGGTACATAAAAATGCTGGAGAAACTCAGCGGGTGCAGCAGCATCTATGGAGCAAAGGAAACTCAGCACTTCAACTCCCCCTCCCATTCCCAATCCGACCTCTCTGTCCTGGGTCTCCGCCATTGCCAGAGTGAGCAACACCGGAATTTAGAGGAACAGCACCTCATATTCCGCCTGGGTTGCTTGCGTCCGGATGGCATGAACGTTGAATTCTCCCAATTTTGCTAGCCCTTGCTGTATCCTCCCCTTCCTTAACCCTTGAGCTGTCTCCTCCCATCCCCCCACCCTCGGGCTCCTCCTCCTCCTTTTTTCATTCCTTCTCCCCACCACCCCCTATCAGTCTGAAGAAGGGTTTCGGCCCGAAACGTCAATCCAACTCGTCCGTCAAAAGAATATCTGAGCTACTCCCAATTGTCTTGTTTGGCACTTACAATCCATGTAAATATCTGTATATTTCTAAGTTAGTATACGTCATTGTAGTAGTACCTTTCTACACCAGAGATAGCATCATTATAAAGTTGCTGGTTACAACAGGTTTCCAATTTTTAAGCAAATTCTTAAACACGTCAAAGATTTGCTCTATTTTCCAAACTGCCAACAGCTGCAGGATAAAGTGTACCTCACGAGAACACATAATGGGAATTCACTGGTGATTGAGTTCTGGTTGACCCAACCTGCCCTTCTTCATTGACTGCATCTCAGGGTCAAGATTGACAAGCTTCCACTCCACCTTATTGTGTTCTAAAATGGCGGACAAGGCTGCTGTGGAGCCCATGGTGTCTTTCCAAGATGGTGATTGATGGAATGGGTGAGCAAATAGCTTCTGAGGAGCTACATTCCTTCTCCATTCACTCCAAACCCCTGTATATTCCTGGCAAAAAGGCCTCAGGTTCTCACTGCTTTCCCAAATGCAGTTTTTACATTATATGGCAGGAGTCAAGTTTGTTTTATTATTATATGTGCTGAAACGGAACCATGGAATTCTTACCTGCAGCAGTACAACAGGTTTGTAAACGCAATACTCAATAGATAATATCTTAAACAAACATGAAAAATGGTCAATAAATAAAAAAATCAATATAGTGCAAAAGGCAAAGCAAAGTCCAAAGTCCCTAGTGCAATCAAGGCAGTTCATAGTTCAGAGTTCAGTTGGAGTTCGAAGTGTTCAATAGCCTGATGATCATTGGGAAGAAGCTGTTCCTGAACTTGGATGTTACAGTTTCCAGACTCTTTTACCATCTTGCCGATAGCAGGAGCAAAATGAGAGCGTGGCCAGGGTGGTTGTGGACCCATGGTGATGCTAGCTACCGTTTTGAGACAGCGCCTCCTACACCATTCACGTGTTTGGAATTTCCAGGGGTCAGGGAGAATATTACACTTTGTCAAGGCTAACTTGCCTGTTAGCCTCCTAACATAGCAGAGTTTAGAATAGAGTATTCATATTTGTGTCATCACCAATTTCAAAACCATTCTGTTGGTGTCTCCTTTCAAGTAATTTATATAAATTATCAAAAATTAAAGCACCAGCAACCATCCATGTGGCAGTAAGGTTCATTTCTACCTACTCTCTGGTTTCTGTCAGCCAGCCAATCTTCGAGCCATGCCAATATGTTAATTCCATGAAAGATTATTGCATTTTCTGCAAATTTCTTTCACGCAGCAAGCTGTCAAATACCATCTTTGAATTTAAATATAGTACATGCTGGTTTCCCTTTATTCACAACACATTTTACAGGTTCTAAAGACTTCAATGAATGGGCAAACATGATTTCCATTTCACAGAACCATGCTGATTTGCCTTGAATAAGTTGAAATTGTAAAAATATCCCAATAGAGATCAGAAGGACTGAGGAGTGCAACTACCAAAAGTGGTGTCACTGGTGGACAAGATGGTGTAGAACACTTTCGGCATGCTGGCCTTCATCGATCAGGGAATTAAGTAAAGAGGCTGGGACGTTATGTTCCTGTTGAACAAGGCATTAGTAAAATTGCTACTGGAATATTGTGTTCAGTTATTTGTCACTCTGCTATAGGAAGGACGTCGTCAAGCTGGAAGGAAGGCAAGGAAGATTTATAATAATGGTACTAGGCCTCCAGGGACTGAGTTACATGAAGAGGTTGGGCAGGCTAGGACTTTATTCCTTGGAACATAGAAGACTGAAGGTAGACACAAAATGCTGGTGTAACTCAGCGGGTCAGGCAGCATCTCTGGAGAGAAGGAATGGGTGATGTTTAGGGTCGAGACCCTTCTTTAGACTGAACATTGATCTGATGCAGGTTTATAAAATCATAAGGGGTATTGATGAGCTGAGGGCATTTATTCTTTACCCAAGGGTTGGGGAATCACAAACTAAATGGCACAGGTTTAAGGTGAAAGGGGAAAATGTAATAGAAACATGAGGGCTAATGTTTTCACAGAGGGTGGTACATATATGTAATGGAAGGGAGTCTGTGGTTAATGGAGGTAATAGTTGAGGCTGGAACAATAACAACATTCACGAGACATTAGGACAGGTACATGGGTGAGAGGTTCAAACGCTAAAGGTTTAGAGAAACATGGTTCAAATGTGGAACTCATGTAGATGGTCACCTTGGGTGGCATGGCCAAGTTGGGTCAAAGGGCTTGTTCTGTGCTGTGCGAATGTGCTACAGCATACTCTAATAAAAGCTTTCAAGATTTTTCCTATAACGGATCTTAAGCTAACTGATCTATAGTTTCCTGCTTTCTGTCTCTCTCCTTTTAATTAAAGACATTTGCTCTTTTAAATTCAAATGGAACCTCCCCTGTACCAAGGGAATTTTGAAAAACTGAAACCCATGCATCAACCACTGCATTAACCTTTCCGTCAGACTGCAAAATGTAAGGACTCTCTGCCCATCACAGTCTGCTAATCTTTTCCCATATTAATACTTTTGGCTGTCGCCTTGCCCCCACAATTCAGTTTGGAATCTTCTTGATATCCCTGGTAATGATGTTCATTATACCGGCTCTCCACGTGAGTGACAGCAAGGAGATTCTGCAGGTAATACTGCATTCACATTGAAAATCCGCTCTGAAAAATGATCATCTTCAGTCCCCTGGCAATTCCTCTTATTCCCAGAAGAGGGAAGATTCAAGATTCAATTTATTTGTCATTTGGACCCCTTGAGGTCCAAACGAAATGACGTTTCTGCAGCCATACATTACAAACAAATAGACCCAAGACACAACATAATTTACATAAACATCCATCACATCGCTGTGATGGAAGGCCAAATAAACTTATCTCTTATCTCCCCACTGCCCTCCCCCCCCCCCCCCCGATGTCAGAGTCAAAGTCAAAGCCCCCGGCTGGCGATGGCGATTGTCCCGCGGCCATTAAAGCCACGCCGGTTGGTGCAAGGTCGCACACCGGGTCTTGATGTTAGAGCCCCCAGCGTGCGCTCGCAGAGTCTCGCGGCCATTTCAAGCCGCGCGGGGCGGTGCTGTAAGGCCCCGCTCCAGGAGCTCTTCGACCCCGCAACTCGGGCGGGAGAAGCGGTCTGAAAAGCGGTCTCCTTCCAGGGACCCGCGGGCTCCCGGGGCCGCCGTCCGCCAGACCTGCAGTAGCAGCCTCCGAATCTCCGGAGGTCGGGCCGCAGCAGTGCTCCACCACCGCTCCGGACTCGGCCAGCTCCGCGACAGTGACGGTGAGTCGTTGGCACCAGAGCCCCCGGTCTTCCTGTTGGAGGCCGCTCCTCGTTGCAGCCCCAACTACAACGGAGACCCGACAAAGAAAAGGTCGGGTCTCCCGTGCAGGGAGAGATTAAAAGTTACCCCCTCCCTCCCACCCCACCCCCCCCCCCCCCCACACACACACCCCAACAAAAAATAACAAAAACTACATAAAAACATAGACAAAAAATAATAAAAACGCAGACGGGCTGCAGAGGCCGCTGCTGACCAGAGTCGCGCCGCCTACCGGAAATGAGATTGTAAAGTTGTGACCATGTGTTCTGCCAGGAGTACCACTCATATTTCGCTTACCGAGGACTTATATTTCATATGCTCGTACGTAGTAGGAACAGAATTAGGCCATTTGGCCCATCAAGTCTATTCCGCCATTCATTCATGGCTGACCTACAGTATCTCTCCCTCTCAACCCCATTCTCCTGCCTTCTCACAATTCCTGACACCCGCACTTAAATATCCATCTTAAAAATATCCATTTGAAGTTGAATCCAAAGAGTTACACAGATTCACCACGCACTGAAAAAATAAATTCCTCCTCAACTGCTTTCTAAAGGTACATCGTTTTATTCTGAGGCAATGGCATCTGGTCCTAGATTCTTCGGCTTGTGGAACCATCCTTTCCACATCCACTCTATCCAAGCCATTCACTATTCGGTAAGTTTTAATGAGGTTACCCCTCATCCTTCTAAACACCATTGAGTACAGGCCCAGTGCTGTTGAATGCTCATTATGTGTTAGCCCAATCATTCCTGGGATCATTCTCGTAAACCTCTGAACTCTCCACAATGTCAGCACATATGATGTGGGGCCTCAGATATGGGGCAAAACTGTGTCAGAGGTTATGGGGAGAAGGCAGCAGAATGGGGTTGAGAGGGAAGGATAGGTCAGCCATGATTGAATGGCGGGGATGACTTGATGGACTGAATGGCCTAATTCTGCTCTTATCACAAATGAATTTATGAACTGCTCACAAACAACATACTCTAAATGTGAAGGGAGCACAAAAAACTGGAGTAACTCAGCAGGACAGGCAGCATCTCTGGAGAGAAGGAATGGGTGACGTTTCTAACACCAACACTATCCTGCACACAGTAGTGATCATTTACAATTATAGCAAGCCAATTAGTCTACCAACCTGTACGTCCTTGGAGTGTGGGAGGAAACCGGAGATCCTGGAGAAAACCCGGGCAGGTCACAGGGAGAACGTACAAAATCCATACAGACAGCACCCATAGTCAGGATCGAACTCGCGTACCTGATGCTATATGGAAGCAATTTTACCGCTGTATCTTCATGACGCCTGTACCGAGTCAGTACAAAGTTGTTGCCACAGGGATGGGTGGGTAATGTAAAACTTTACTGCATAGGGCAAGTTGCAGGATGAGCCTGGTGTTAGTTCAAGGCAGAGTGTGGGTTGACTGCAAGGTTTCCCAACAGATCAATAAAGTCCCTTTCCCCTTCTCCGTACAACACCCCCATCGCCCACCATGGTAAGCATGCTCCTTTCCCCTCCTTTGTACGTGCATCATTGTGGCCGGCACGGTGGTGCAGTGGTAGAGTTGCTGCCTTATAGCGCTAGAGACCCAGATTCGGCCTGAAAACTGTACGGAGTTTGCACATTCTCCCTGTGACCACATAGGTTTTCCCCGGGTGCTCTGGTTTCCTCCAACATTCCAAAGATGTACAGGTTTGTAGGTTAATTGGCTTTGGTAAGAATTATAAACTGTCCCTAGTGTGTAGGTACCTAGTGTGCTATGTGCAGTAACTGTGGTCAGTGTGGACTCAGTGGGCCAAAGGCTAAACTGAACTAAACTAAATTAATTTCCCATCCTGGAGAGGATAGAAATCTAGTCATGGTGCATTTCCCATGTGTTCTCTGCCCTGCTTCTTTCTATGTGTACCTGGAAAAAATCCACACGATCACACTGGGAACATACAAACTCTGTACAGACGGCACCTATGGTCAGGGTCTCTGGTGCTGTCAGTCAACAACTCCTCCGCTGCGCCACCATGCCGCCAAGTTCAAAATCGCAGGATTAGACAAATGGATTTGTCTACACTCATGCAGGGTGCTTCTCTGAGCTGTTGGGAGAGGGTGGGATTGTTGGTGTAAGAATTTGGCTACATTACCCTGGTAATTGGACTGGGTAAGTTAGTGAATAGTCAATAGTCAATTTAATTGTCATTTGGACCCCTGGAGGTCCAAACGAAATGCTGTTTCTGCAGCCATACATTACAAACAAATAGACCCCAGACACAACATAATTTACATTTTACATAAACATCCATCACATTGCTGTGATGGAAGGCCAAAAAAAACTTATCTCTCCACTGCACTCTCCCCCCCCCGATGTCAGAGTCAAAGTCAAAGCCCCCGGCTGGCGATTGCGATTGTCCCGTGGCCATTAAAGCCACGCCGGGTGGTGCAAGGTCGCACACCGGGTTCTTGATGTTAGAGCCCCCGGCGTGCGCTCGCAGAGTCCCGCGGCCATTCTAAGCCGCGCGGGGCAGTGATGTAGGCCCCGCTCCAGGAGCTCTTCGACCCCGCAACTCGGGCGGGAGAAGTCGCCGTTGCAGGAGCCCTGGAAAGCGGTCTCCCTCCAGGAACCCGCAGGCTCCCGGTGCCGCCGTCCGCAGACCCGCAGTTGCAGCCCTCCACATCAGCAGCAGCAGCGTTCCACCACCGCTCCACCCGCTCTGGACTCGGCCAGCTCCGCGACGGTGAGGTGAGTCGGCACCAGAGTGCCCGGCTTCTTCTGTTGGAGGCCACTCCTCATTGCAGCCCCAACGACAACTGAGACCCGACAAGAAAAGGTCGGGTCTCCAGTGCAGAGAGAGATTTGAAAGTTTTCCCCCTCCCTCCCACCCCACCCCACCCCCACCCCCCCCACACACACACCCCAACAAAAAATAACAAAAACTACATATAAACATAGACAAAAAATAATAAAAACGCCGACAGTCACCCAGCATTATCCTGTGGTTGCTCCCACCACCAAAACCAGCCTCGGCATTTAGAAACTCTACCATCACGTTGACAGTCCAAGCAATGCTTGACACAAGGAATTCACCGATCCACAGGGATCCAGTATTGTTGAGGTCAGAGATGACAAAACTCAAACATACAATCATCCCCCTTTTCTGGTCCTTCACTTTACCAATCTGCTGGAAACTTGGACGAGAATTTCAGGGCCAAGCTATAGACTTTAAACTTTAATGAGTGGAAAAATCAAAAGGAACTTGATGGCGAGGAGAACAAAGAAACGATGGGATTAATGTGACTTTAATGCAATATAGAGCTTTTGCAGATGCTATTCGGGCCAATGCCAAGGAATGATAGTGGAAGAGCGGCCAAATCAAAAATGTGGTTCTAAATAAACCGGAATTAGTTTTTAATTCAATTCTAATATTATTTTTAAGAAACAGGAAGAATTCAATTTGACCTCAAGTAAAACCAACTTTACTAAATCAATGTGTTTTTTTTGTATGAGGTACAGTGCCCTCCATAATGTTTGAGACAAAGACCCATCATTTATTTATTTGTCTCTGTACTCCACAATTTGAGATTTGTAATTGAAAAAAAAAATCACATGTAGTTAAAGTGCACATTGTCAGATTTTAATAAAGGCCATTTTTATACATTTTGGTTTCACCATGTAGAAATTACAGCACTGTTTATACATAATCCCCCCATTTCAGGGCACCATAATGTTTGGGACACAGCAATGTCATGTAACTGAAAGTAGTCATGTTTAGTATCTTGTTGTATATCCTTTGCATGGAATGACTGCTTGAAGTCTGCGATTCATGGACATTACCATTTGCTGGGTGTCTTCTCTAGTGAGGCTGTGCCAGGCATGTATTACGGTGATCTTTAGCTTATGCTTGTTTTGGGGGCTAGTCCCCTACAGTTTTCTCTTCGGCATATAATAGTCATGCTCAATTGGGTTCAGATCAGGTGATTGACTTGGCCACTCAAGAATTGAACATATTTTAGCTTTGAAAAACTCCTTTGTTGCTTTAGCAGTATGTTTGGGATCATTGTCTCTTTCTGTAGAATGTACCGCCAGCCAATGTGTTTTGAGACATTTGTTTGAACTTGAGCAGATATGATGTGTCGCCCATTTGGTCGCCCAATTATAGGAAGGATGTCAACAAAATAGAAAGAGGAGATTTACTAGAATGTTGCCTGGGTTTCAACAACTAAGTTACAGAGATAGGTTGAATAAGTCAGGTCTTTATTCTCTGGAGCGCAGAAGGTTAAGGGGGGACTTGATAGAGGTCTTTAAAATGATGAGAGGGATAGACAGAGTTGATGTGGACAAGCTTTTCCATTTGAGAATAGGGAAGATTCAAACAAGAGGACATGACTTCAGAATTAAGGGACAGAAGTTTAAGGGTAACATGAGGGGGAACCTCTTTACTCAGAGAGTGGTAGCGATGTGGAATGAGCTTCCAGTGGAAGTGGTGGCGGCATGTTCGTTGGTATCATTTAAAAATAAATTGGATAGGCATATGGATGAGAAGAGAATGGAGGGTTATGGTATGAGTGCAGGCAGGTGGGACTAAGGGAAAAAAAGTTGTTCGGCACAGACTTGTAGGGCCGAGATGGCCTGTTTCCATGCTGTAATTGTTATATGGTTATATATGGTTATATGGTGTCTATACACTTCAGAATTCACGATGCTACCACCATCAGCAGTGGTATCTTCAATGAAGATAAGTGAGCCAGAACCTTCAGCAGTCATACATGCCCAGGCCATAACACCACCACCACTGTGTTTCACAGATGAAGTGATATGCTTTGGATCTTGGGCAGTTCCTTCTCTCCTCCATACTTTGCTCTTGCCATCACTCTGATACACCTTAATCTTCTTCTCATCTGTCCACAAGACCTTTTTCCAGAACTGTGGTTGCTCTTTTAAGTACTTCTTGGCAAACTGTAACCTGACCATCCTATTTTTTACGGCTAACCAGTGGTTTGCATCTTGCAGTGTAGCCTCTGTATTTCTGTTCATGAAGTATTCTGCAGACAGTGGTCATTGACAAATCCGCACCTGACTCCTGAAGAGTGTTTCTGATCTGTCGGACAGGTGTTTGGGGATTTTTCTTTATTATAGAGAGAATTCTTCTGTCATTGGCTGTGGAGGTCTTCCTTGGCCTGCCAGTCCTTTTGCGATTAGTAAGCTCACCAGTGCTGTTTTTCTTCTTAATGATGTTCCAAACAGTTGATTTTGGTAAGCCTAAGGTTTGGCTGATGTCTCTAACAGTTTTATTCTTGTTTCTCAGTCCCATAATGGCTTCTTTGACATTCATTCGCACGACTTTGGTCCTCATGTTGATAAACAGCAATAAAAGTTTTCAAATGTGATGGAAAGACTGGAGGAAAGACTCGGTGCTGAGAGATCTCTGATACCTGCATTAAGGAGGCAATTAAACACACCTGAGCAATTACAAATGCCTGTGAAGCCATGTGTCCCAAACATTATGGTGCCCTGAAATGGGGGAACTATGTATAAACACAGCTGTAATTTCTACATGGTGAAACCAAATGTATAAAAATGGCCTTTATTAAAATCTGACAATGTGCACTTTAATCACATGTGTTTTTATCTATTACAAATCTCAAATTGTGGAGTACAGAGGCAAATAAATAAATGATGGGTCTTTGTCTCAAACATTATGGAGAGCATTGTATGTATTTTATGAACCTCCAATGACATTGAATTCTATTTGTCTGTTAAATAATAAGTATAGGTTTGTGAGGTCAAAATGTTTAATAGACAACAGATATGATGCATAGATGAAAGCAATTCACTTTAATTACATGCTATGGAGAAAATCTAAATACTTATGAGGCATGCACTTGTAGTCAATTGTAGTAAAATCGCTGAGATACAAATAATTATTGTCGTAACAGGAACATAAGACAACGGATCGAGAAAGGGTCATTCGGTTCACTGAAGTGCATCTCTCCAGTACATTAACTTTACTCTCATGGAATCTAATTGTATTTTGACTAACCCAAATGTTTTTGCCTCATTTGGCACATAATTCATAGATGAATCACTCATTTTCTCAAAAAGCTTTTTTTTTTGTCCAATTCCATATAAAAATGCATGCTCAATTGGGTTCAGATCGGGTGATTGACTTGGCCACTTGTTTGGGTGCGCTTTGGAGTTGTATAATTGCAATGGGATAGTGGAAAGATTTTCAGAAACTGCTGTGATGGATCCCCCAATCCACAATTTGCTGCCTCCCAGGATTTTTCACATATCCCAACACTATCGCACAGCATGGCCAGGATATGAATAGATGTGTTAGAAAGCAAATTAATACTTGTATTCTATTGGGGAAATGTATAAGCTAAGGCAACATCAGGTTCAGTACTAAAGCCCACAGCCTCTTGGTATTGTGGTGTTTCTCCATATATAGGTTATAGCATTGCCTTATTTTACTTGTGCAGAAATCTCAGCAAAAATCTACAATTATTTTGGCTTGGGATTTTTCACACTCCCTTGAGTACTAACTTATTTGCCTGTTAGCATTTTTCACACTCCCTTGGGTACCAACTTATTTGCCTGTTTAGTCTGAGCTTCTCTAAGGTGCTGACAAGATTTCATCTTAGCCAATATCAAAATTGCTGAAAAAAAGAACGTTGACAAAAACACAATAACATTATGACCTTGCAAGCAATGCCCAGAATTAGTTTTGCTTAGGTTAGTTTAGATATACAGCGTGGAAGCAGGCCCTTCAGCCTACCAAGTCCGCGGCGATCGCTGCATATTAACACTATCCTACACACACCAGGGACAATTTTCTTTACAGGTACATTTACCAAGCCAATTTAGCTACATACCTGTATGTCTTTGAAGTGTGGGTGGAATCCGAAGGTCTTGGAGAAAACCCATGCAGTCACGGGAAGAACGTACAAACACCATACAGACAGCACCCACAGTCGGAATGAAACCAGTGCCTCAGCAACTCTACCGCTGCACCACTGTGCCGACCAAGCTAGGTCTTGAAAATAAACGTGGAAAATAGTTATGGCTCTCATCTTTCAACTTTCTGCTGAATTTGTACTTGGGGAAGTGGGCCACAATTGTGAAGTACCAGTAGATATATCTTATCATGCATTGTGTCTGAAGAAAGGTCTCAACCTGAAACATCTCCTATCCCTTTGAGCAGGATAATTGGTTTCCGTAAATTGGTTAGGTTAGAACTGGTATCAGAGTGGACTCGGTAGGCCAAAGTGCGTGTTTCCACACTGTATCTCTAAACAAAACCAAACTAAACTAAACTATCAGACTACTGCTGTTTCATAGATCATAAGAGCATATTTCTGCAAAGAGGAATGGGGGATGAAAGCAGAGAAGGGAAGTGTGGGGGTGAGGCCGCATTTGCAGTATTCAAACTGTTCAGTTTTGGTCACGTTGCCAATGGAAGGGTTTCAAAGCTGGAAAGATTGCAAGAACATTCACAAGGATGTTGTCAGGACTCGAGTTATTTCAACTATAGGGAAAGGTTGAGCAGGCTCGGACTATATTCTTTGGAGGGCAGGAGGCTGTGGGGTGATCTTATGGAGGTGTATCTTGAGCGGAATAGATAGGGTGAATCATGAATTCTAATTTCTGGTTAATATTTGCAGTGTTACATTCACAGCTCCTCAGTTTGAAACAGCCCATACCTGTGTGCAGTAAGACCTGTGGGACATTCAGGCGTGGGTTAATAAATGCCAAGTAATGTTTCTGTTACTTGTCAATAAACTCCAAGAGCTCTTTGAACATCATTCCCATCACTAAATCTTCTCCATCAACATCCTGGAGGGAGCACCAGAACCTTAAACTGTCATAAGGTCATAAGTGATAGGAGTAGAATTAGGCCATTCAGCCCATCAAGTCTACTCTGCTATTCAATCATGGCTGATCTATCTCTCCCTCCTAACTCGTGCCTTCTCCCCCTAACCTCTGACACCAGTACTAATTAAAAATCTATCTATCTCTGCCTTAAATTACCCACTGACTTGGCCTCCACAGCCTTCTGTGACAAAGAATTCCACTGTTTCACCACCCTCTGACTAAAGAAATGTCGCCTCATCTTACTAAAAGAACATCCTTTAATTCTGAGGCTATGGCCTCTAGTCATAGACTCTCTCACTAGTGGAAACATCCTCTCCCATCCACTCTATCCAAGCCTTTCCCTATTCTGTATGTTTCAATGAGATCCCCCCCTTATTCTTCTAAACTCCAGCGGGTACAGGCTCAGTGCCTGTCCAGTCACATATTGTAGGCTTAAAACCACTATTGGCTGTGAAAGGCTCCTTTGCCTGCATGTTGACTGCTGCTTTACTTGACAGTAAAGAAATATATTGTTCATAAATCGTTGTTGTCCAGCATTTTTCTGTTTTATCTCCAAGAAGTTTTTGTCTGTCTCTTGTGATCAACTAAAATTAATCCCCTGTGGTAATTGGCTTAAATGAATAAATGTTTAACAGCTTTTTACAAGACCAACAGCCAGTAATTCATGTCTTGAAGCCACAACGGCTCTTTGCCATCCTTAAGGCATATATCAGGAGAGGAAATGAATGCCTGAATGAGTACAGTGCCAACAACACTCAAGAAGCTGAACACCATCCAAAGTAGTTTGTTCGATTTGGACTACATCCACCACCTCAAACTTCCACTGATGCAGTAGGTGAATGGTGCACTGCTGATACACCTCAAGGTCTCTTTAGAAACATAGAAAATAGGTGCAGGAGTAGGCCATTCTGCCCTTGGAGCCAGCACCGCCATTCAATATGATCATGGCTGATCATCCAAAATCAGTACCCCGTTCCTGCTTTTTCCCATATCCCCTGACTCTCCTATTTTTAAGAGCCCTGTCTAGCTCTCTCTTGAAAGCATCCAGAGAACCGGCCTCCACCGCAGAGAATTCCATAGACTCACAACTCTGTGAGAAAAAGTGTTTCCGCACCTCTGTTCTAAATGGCTTACCCCTTATTCTTAAACTGTGGTCGCTGGTTCTGGACTTCCCCAACATCGGGAACATTTTTCCTGCCTCTAGTGTGTCCAAAACCTTAACAATCTTATATGTTTCAATAAGATTCCCTCTAATCCTTCTAAACTCCAGAGTGTACAAGCCCAGCTGCTCCATTCTCTCAGCATATGACAGTCCCGCCATCCCGGGAATTAACCTTGTAAACCTACGCTGCACTCCCTCAATAGCACGAATGTCCTTCCTCAAATTAAGGGAGCAAAACTGCACACAATACTCCAGGTGTGGTCTCACTAGGCCTCTGTACAACTGCAGAAGGACCTCTTTGCTCCTATATTCAATATTTATTTTACATGGTGCCAAGATTTAACACAATACTCTAAATGTGGCCTCACAAACATCTCATACAACTGCAAATGACTCTCCACTTCTATACTCATTGCTCTGACTGATGAAGGCCAATGTGCCAAAAGCCTTTTTGACCACCCTATCTACCTGTGATGCCACTTTCAACAAACTATGCACCTGCATTCCTTAATCCCTCTGCTCTACAACACTCCCAGAGCCCCATCGTTCACCGCGTAGGTTCTGCCCGTTAGTGCTCCCAAAATGCACCACCTCACATTTCTCTATATTTAATTCCATCAACCTCAGCCCACCTGGCCAACCGATCAAGATCCTGCTGCAATTCCTGACAACTACAATACCACACACTTTTGTCTCATCTGCAAACTTGCTAACCATGCCATGTACCTTGTCATCCAAAGTTATTGATATAGATGACAAACAGCAATGGACCCACCACTAGTCACAGGCCTCCAGTCTGAAAAGCAACCTTCCACCTTCACCCTCTGCTTCCTTCCATGATGCCAATTTTCTATCCATTCAGCTAACTTGCCTTGAATCCTATGGGATCTAACTTTCCAGAGCAGCCTACCATGTGGAACCTTGCTGAAATCCATATACACAATGTCTACATCTCTGCCTTCATCGACCTTTTTTGGTCACATCTTCAAAAAATCAATCAGGTTTGTGAGACACTGTAAACCTATCCTAACCATGTACCTATACAAATGTTTCTTAAATTTGCGATAGTATCTGCCTCAACCACCACTTCCAGCAGCTCATTCCATACACCTACCACACTTTGCGTCAAAATGTTACTCCTCAGGCTCCTATTAAATATTTCCCCACCCTCACCTTAAACATATGAACCTCTGGTTCTCGATTCCCTAACTCTGAGCAAGAGATTATGTGTGTCTACCCGATCCATTCCTCTCATGATTTTGTGCACCTCTATAAGATCACCCCTCGTCTTCCTATGCTCCAGGGAATAAAGTCCCAGCCTACTCAACTTCTCCCTATGGTTTGAACACTCAAGTCGAAGCAAAATCCCCATAAATCTTCTCTGTACCATTTCCAACTTAACAACATTTTTCCTATCATATGGTGCCCAGAACTGAACAAAATACTCTAAATGCAGCCTCATCAACAGTTCATTGTCACTTTATTAATGGTAGTTCAAGATCTGCACCAAATCTGTCAATGATCAATCATTGCAGGCATATATAACTCAAACAACCCTAAAGGATTGGTTTGAATGCCAATTTTATTCTTCACGCCATTTTACTTTTAATAGTTTTAGCAACTTTACAAGAGCAACAGAGGATGCGATCTGACTGGCTCTCTGCACAGGACCACTTAGAAAATAAGAATATTTACATCAGGCATCGACTACAGCTTGGTGTTTAACACCACCATCAACATCAAAATTATCATCAAACTCAAAGAACTGCGTCTCTGCTCGTCTGTACATAATCAGATCCTCAACTTCCTCGTTGACGGACTACAGTCACTACAAATTTGCAACGACACTTCCTCCTTGATCCCCATCAACACAGGAGCAGCTCCAGCTTGCATGCTCAGTCATATGCTCTACTCTCTCTATACCCCTGGCTGTGCGGCCAATCTCAGCTCCAACATCGTCTTTGAATGGGGGGGGGAGGGAGCTTGCTGCTACATGTGGTGGTAGGTAGCAGATAGGACTGTCGGTGAACTTTTGTAACTTTGTTGGCGCCAAAACATGGCTTCACTTGTGCGATGCCCAGGTGAGGTCTGGTACATGATTTTATCGGGTTGTATGCAAAGCAAAGCATTTCAATGCACCTAGGTACAAGTGTCAATGAAGTATCATTGAATCATTGAATGAATTTGCTGATAATATCACCGTTGTTGGAAGAATATCAGTTCAGAGTACAGGAGGGAGACCGATTGTCTGTTTGAATGGTGCGAGACCAATAATCTTGCTCTCAACATTAGCAAGACCAAGGGGGTGACTATGGACTTCAGGAGGGGAAAGGCAGGGATACATGGACCAGTCTTCATCGATGGGGTGACAGTGGAGAGGGTCAACTGCTTCAAAGGATGTGCATATCTGTGAAGATCTGTCCAGGGCGCAGCACATTGATGGAATCGCAATGAAAGATCAAGACCTCTACTTCCTTAGAAGATTGAGGAGATTGACGAATGCACTATTTACCTTCTACAGATGTACAGATGAGAGCGTACTGATGAGTTGCATCATCACCTGGTTCAGCAACTTGAATGCCCAGGAACAAAGGAGATCTCATAAAGTGCCACCCAGTCCATCACACATACTACCTCCCAATCAAAGGGATCAATAAGAGGTGCTGCCTAAGTAATATAGGCACTATCATCCACAGCACCCTGGAAATGTTCTCATTTCATTACTACCACCAGGATGAAGCTCCACCTTCCAGTTAACAGTGTTCAACCACCAGGTTCAACACAAGTTCTTCCCAGCAACCATCAGACTCTTAACCTCAGCAACTATGATTTTCTATGACTTTCTTTGGTTCCATTATGGACTTTGCTTTTGGGACTATTTTACCTAGTCTTACCAACTATTATTAACTTATTGCACTATTGATTATTACATATTTATCTGTGTGCTATTACATACCTGCACTTGTAAGACCAAGAAACATCACCTGTCCATGTGTAGGAAGGAACTGCAGATGCTAGTTTAAACTGAAGGTAAACACAAAATGCTGGAGTATCTCAGCAGGACAGGCAGCATCTCTGGAGAGAAGGAATGGGTGATGTTTCGCGACTCGATCCGAAACGTCACCCATTCTTTCTCTCCAGAGGTGCTGCCTATCCCGTTGAGTTCCTCCAGCATTAAGTATCTATCACCTGTCCATCTTCTCCAGAGATGCTTTCTGACCTACAGAGTTACTCCTTGTGATCTTTTTTTTTCTAAGCATAGGAATATACGCAGCCTCATTACATCGTAATACGGATTCTGAAGATAGAACTGCATTTAAATGAGACATCATATAGTCTGAAAGTAAGGGGATGAATTAAAAGCATTAAATAAAGAGCTTTACCTCCCTGACTACCAAAAATTTACAGTAATTACTTTGAAACATACAACGTTCTTCCACATATTAAAGCGGTAAAAAGCATTCAACTGGTAACCACTTAAATTGATTCCATAATGCAGGCAATTTATAAGCAAGAGGATTCTTTAATAAGATCAAAACCCGTGTGCTCAAACAAAGAAAGATTTTTCAACAATTGTTGAATTTTATATTAGAGAGGAAAGCCTGTTAATATATTACTAGATCAAAATAAAAGTGTGTAAGAGGGTTCAGCGGTCTCTGTGGGAGATCTGTACACCTCTTCCGCAATGCAAATTTCTTATCGCTGTTTGACAGAATAGAATAGGTTGTCTCCACGGAAATATCTTTTGTTCAATTTGCGATCGAATTTGCTTTATTTAAGCATTAATTATTTAGAGGTACGATGCAAAGATAATCCTTTAATGAAATTCTTCTTCAGCACACGATGAAATTGGCAGTTTGCCATCATTTTCCACACTTCTACATCTTGTCCAATTGTCATCACATCCTTTCATTTACTCACACATGGAGAGTGATCAAAGTAAACTGAACTCCTGAATATTTCACTTTCAGCTTTTTTAGTCTGAAACTAATCTACACATAACTAAAACTCTCATCTTGCCTTTCGGTTTCCATTGTTTTTACATTTGCGCAAAATACGGTACTCAATAGCGCTGTGATTGTTCACCATTCTCCTGTGCTGCAAGTGCACCAAGTTTTGTTCCAATCGGTGGAATTGTACAAAAGTTATTAAGGTTTAAATATCTTGCGCAGATTGGTCTCCTCTTCTGTCAGCAGATTGTTCTTCTCTCTTGTCATTCGCCGGGACGGCGACACCCTTTCCAGCACCTGCTGTCAATCACTGGCGAGGATAATAAAGCTGAAGGAGCAGAGTGAGCAGAATGTGGAGAGCGAGTGGGGGCTATGTCTGTGGCAGCCACCACCACGAGCTGGGATTTGCTGAGTGAGTGCGGCTGAGGGCCGTTGAGTGAGAGCAGCTGGGAGCTGGTGAGTGAGTGCAGCCACGAGTGCAGCCAGGAGGAGCTGCGTGAGTGCGGCCGGAAGCCGTTTAAGAGTGCAACCGGGAGCCGTTGAGTGAGTGCGGCCGGAAACCGCTGAGTGAGTGTGGCCGGGAGCCGCTGAGTGTGGCCTGGAGCCGGGGTCCGGGAGCCGCTGAGTGTGGCCTGGAGCCAGAGCCATGACCGGGACCGCTGAGTGAGGCTGGGGCCGGGGCCGGCAGCCGCTGTGTGAAGCCGAGGCCGGGAGCCGTCCCCGGCCCAAGCTGCAGGATGCTCCCCACTGGTCCCCGCCAAAGCTGGTGGGGGGCGGCAACGGTAGGCCATGGCAGCGTTAGACCAGGGCAGTGGTAGGCCACGGCAGAAGCAGAGGTAGGCAGCGGCAGGGGTAGGCCACAGCACCGTAGGCCACGGCAGAGCTTCACGCACGCCCCCCCCCACCCCCAAGGAACTCGACAGACACCGCCTGAAGCCGTCCCCGTCCCCAGTTGCAATTGATTTGGCCCACAACAACCGTACTAGGCCAAGAAATGTCCATTCGGCCCACAATGTCCATGTCCATAACAGCCCTCCAGAAATCCGTCCTTTCGGCCCACAACACTTGTACTAATCCTCCAAGAAAAACCATCCCATCCCACAGCGTCCATACTGCCCTCCAGAAATCCCCCCACTGGCCCCCACCTGAAGCCACTAATCCCCAGCTGCAGGACCATCCCCCCCCCCCCTGCACTGTCCCCCGTCCCCCCTACCCCCCCCCCAAGCTGCAGGATCTGCTCCCCATCCTGTCCCCGCCTGAAGCTCCCCAGGCCCCCACAGTCCCAGGCCACGCCGAGCAATAGGCCACCGCAGCATGCTCCCCAGTGACCCCGGTAGACAGCGGCAAGGTAGGCAGCGGCAGTGTAGGCAGGCCATGGTAGTGGTCGGTCACGGTAGCGGTAGGCCACAGCAGCACTTCCCCCCCCAACCAACCCCGACAGGCCCCGCCTAAAGCCGTCCCCCTCCCCAGCTGCAGGACGCGTCTCCCCACTGGCCCCCGCCTGAAGCTGTCCCCCTCCCCGGCTAATAAATCTCATCTTTAACATTTAAATTGTTATTCACATTTCACATAAGAGTTATTCACATTTTAAGCTTTAAAAGATTCCTTTTCCTCTTGCTGTGTCCATTGCTGAGCCTTTGCAGTAAGACCTGCGTGTTCTACGTTTCAATGGGAACACAATGGGCGTGAATGGCTACGCTGCCGGAGTGCTACTAAGGGTGGATGGGGGGGGGGGGGGGGGGGGGGGGGGGGTGGTGGGGGCGGGGGTTGAGTGGGGATGGAGTGAGTGCATGGGGAGGGGGGGGGGAGGTAAAGGGAGGAGGGGGCATTAGGGGCATCACACCGAGAACCCGTCAGAAGCACCTGCGCAGTAGGGGCTATGCATGAGTGGTGGAATATTGCGTTGGGGGACCAGGCCTCCCGCATGACAATGGGAACCAACGGGTCCCACTTAGTCTAGTGTATATTATAAATTCATCTTCTAGTCATAATATTTAGCAAATTCTTAAGACATAGATATCCTTAATATGCCTATCTTTGATATCAACCAAGTATTAGTGAAACTTGACTTGGCTTCAGCAATATGGTGGGCAAGTCTAACTTAATTTGCTCGGTGTAAAACGAAAGAGCATGGAATCACTCACCACTTGTGTACCTAAGTACATTTGCCTTTCCATTGGGGTAGAGCACAACATCCAAACCCATCCACAGGTTTGGAGGTAAATTGGCTTCTGTAAATTGTAAATTGCCCCGAGTGCGTAGGATAGTACTGGTGTATGGAGTGAGCGCTGGTTGCCATGGACTCGGTGGGCCGAAGGGCCCGTTTCCTCGCTGTGTCTCTAAATTAAGTCAAGTATTCTAGTTGTGGCTTACTTTTCTGTGCAAATCAAACCCACCTGTGTCTACACGCTAAATTCACAGGATATCGGCATTACCATACAATACAATACAATTACCAGCAAGAATATTATTTATTGCCTTTACCTCCTTGCTCTTGAACATCTTTTCTTACTTTTACTATTAAAATCTTCCGATATTCCACTCACAAACATGCTTCCTTCACCATCTCTCTTTATAAATTACCCCATTTTTAAGGATCTCATCAATTTTACTCCAAGATTATTTGCAGAAATTTTTGGATTGTTAACTCTGGAAGACTTCATATAATTGCAGAATGTTAGCACCCTATATTTCCATTGCATATAATTCATGTTGATATAATTTTAATGTTTATCTAATTGGATCTATGCAGGGTGGCACAGTGGTACAGCTGCTAGAGCTGCTGCCTAACTGTACCAGAGACCAGGTTCAATCCTGACCCTAGGGTACTGTCTGTGTGGAGTCTGTACGTTCTCCCCATGACTGCGTGGGTTTCCTCCCGCATCTCACAAACATGTAGGTTCATTGGCCTCTGTATATTGGCCCTCGTGTGTATGGATCGTGCAGTTGTACTAGTATGTGAATAATGACTGATCAATGGTCATCGTGGACTCGGTGGCTGAATGTTTAAATGCAATAGTAATAAACTAAACTAAATTCAGATTTCATCTCTTCAAAGAGGAAATGAGATTCATCGAAATCTCGAGAGATAAAGTGATAAATAATTAACCAAAAGTGACATTTCAATGCTGTAAGTGTCAAGCCTCAGGTAATGTTAAACCACGACTTTGCTTTTTTGTTCCACTGGCTCAGACAGTTGCTCTGCCCATCCTGTGCTCACAGCCACATTATCATCCAGCAGTTACGGGTGATTTAACTATTGGATACTTGCCCACGCAAAACTGTGTAGAAGATGAATGGAAATAGCTTAGTTAAACATAAATCAATGATGAAGATGAAGTGAATTCTTCACTTCATATTGAGATGGATCAAGGCCTCTCTATTCAGGATTCATGAAAACTGTAAGATGAGCTCAAATAACTTAGCAACTAAAGAGTATTCGTATTATGGACCTCATTAGCGTAAAGAATGCTGGA
Organism: Leucoraja erinaceus; assembly: GCF_028641065.1. Lineage (NCBI taxonomy): Eukaryota > Metazoa > Chordata > Chondrichthyes > Rajiformes > Rajidae > Leucoraja > Leucoraja erinaceus. The sequence continues at coordinate 20,280,268 of NC_073377.1, forward strand.
GGGAGAGTTCACTTAGAGAGGCAAGGAGTTCCACAAATGTAAGGCCTTGGGTGAAGAAAGACGTTAATTTGTTTGGCAATTTTATGTCCTTTTACTAATATCCATGTTGCTAATGAAGTGTTTTTCAAATTGCATTTGTGGTAATAGTTTAGTTTAGTTTATAATTGTCGCTTTCAGGGTGGCACAGTGATAGCGGTAGAGTTGCTGCCAGTAATCTGGGTTCATTCCAGATTACAGGTGCTGTCTGTACAGAGTTTGTACATTCTCCACGTGACCAAGTGGGTTTTCCCCAGGTGCACTGGTTTCCTCCCACATTCCAAACACGTACAGGTTTGTAGGTTAATTGGCGTCAGTAAGGGTTGTAAATTGTCTCTAGTGTATAAGATAGTGCTAGTGCACGGGGATCACTAGTTGGCACGGACTTGGTGGGCCAAAGGGCTTGTTTCTGCACTGTATCTCTAAACTAATCTAAACATAGAAACATAGAAACATAGAAAATAGGTGCAGGAGTAGGCCATTCGACCCTTCGAGCCAGCACCGCCATTCAATATGATCATGGCTGATCATCCAACTCAGTATCCCATCCCTGCCTTCTCTCCATACCCCCTGAACCCATTCGCCACAAGGGCCACATCTAACTCCCTCTTAAATATAGCCAATGAACTGGCCTCAACTACTTTCTGTGGCAGAGAATTCCACAGATTCACCACTCTCTGTGTAAAAAATTATTTTCTCATCTCGGTCCTAAAAGACTTCCCTTAAACTGTGACCCCTAGTTCTGGACGTCCCCAACATCAGGAATAATCTTCCTGCATCTAGCCTGTCCAACCCCTTAAGAATTTTGTAAGTTTCTATAAGATCCCCCCTCAATCTTCTAAATTCTAGCGTGTACAAGCTGAGTCTATCCAGTCTTTCTTCATATGAAAGTTCTGCCATCCCAGGAATCAGTCTGGTGAACCTTCTCTGTACTCCCTCTATGGCAAGAATGTATTTCCTCAGATTAGGAGACCAAAACTGTACGCAATACTCCAGGTGTGGTCTCACCAAGACCCTGTACAACTGCAGTAGAACCTCCCTGCTCTTATACTCAAATCCTTTTGCTATGAATGCTAACATACCATTTGCTTTCTTCACTGCCTGCTGCACCTGCATTCCTACTTTCAATGACTGGTGTACCATGACACGCAGGTCTCGTTGCATCTCCCCTTTTCCTAATCGGCCACCATTGTAAATAAGAAAAACTGTGATGGTATTGACTGGTTGCATCACACCTGGCTTGGCAGCCCGAACACCCAGGAATGAAGGAGATTGCAAAAAGTGGTGAACAGTGCCTGGTTCATCATAGGTCCTGACCTCCCCATCATCAAAGCGATCTATAGGAGGCGCTGTCTCAGAGGCAGTCCACATCATCAAGGACCCACACCAATCTGACCATGCCCTCATTTGATTCCTTCCATCGGGAAGAAGGTATATGAGTCTGAAAACTAGGATGTCTAGATTGAGGAACAGTTTCTATACAACAACCATCAAGCTGTTGACCACTATGAACCCCGAGTAAACTCCGAACTACAAACTAGAGGGGCCTCTACTTTCAGTCACCCATCCATTTAACTTCAGAGATGCTGCCTGACCCCCTCGGTGATTCCAGCACTTTGTGTCTATCTTCAGTATAAATCAGCATCTGCAGTTCCTTCTTATATATTGTAAGGACATTCTGTATATGCATTCTCACAATTTTACTCACAACAAGAACATGCAAATAGTGAAGTTACAGTAACATACGTTACATTAAATAGCACTTGAGATAAGGGCTGTGAACACTCCATTTAAAAACAATCTTGTGTGATAGTGAGTGTGACATGTATGAATTGTGAGACTAGTCTAGTTCAGACATTTAGTTTATCTTAGAGATACAGCATGGGAACAGGCCCTTCGGCCCACTGAATCTGTGCTAACCAGCAATCTCTGCACACCAACACTATCCTGCACACACCAGGGACAATTTACAATTATACCAAATCAATTTACCTAGAAACCTTTCGAGTGTGGGAGGAAATCGGAGGTTATGGGGAGAACATACAAACTCCATACAGACAAGCACCTGTAGTCAGGATCGAGCCCGGGTCTCTGAAACTGTGAGGCACCAACTCTAGTGCTGCGCCACTGATCAATGGAACAATTATACTCAGGATAGATCTGAATTACCTTAAATTTTCGAGGAAATACCCTGTAGAAAAATGCAAGCCCTTAGATTCTGCTGTTAATCTTCTTTGCTCTGGTGTGAGAGTTAAGAAAGAAACATTCCCTGCAGATGTTTGGCCTGTTGCCCAGTGGACCTGGAATGCAGATGGTAGACAACAATTTTTAATGTGTGGATGCAACCGTCCATGGGAAGTTATACTGTATACGAGGAAAAAAAGTTCAGGTCAGCATAGGACATTCTGCTGTCCTCGGGATACTGAACAATTATTATTTATTTATTAGCAGCTCGACATTGCAATACCAGTGGAAGGATTGAACAAGTCTGCATTTACATTCTGTAATACATTTCATGCTTATGGTGGAACTGGAGGATAAAATATGATTACTGAGCTGTTATGCTTTCTTGTGTGATTTCCACCGAGCACATTAACGTTGAACAGAAACCAAATAAATATATTCAGACCGTTATATTGTCAAGCTTTTATTATCTTAGCCTGGCTGTGTTTAATTATCAGTTGAAGATGGAAAAGCAAAAAAAAAAAATGTAAAGGCACGGAGTGTTAATAATTTAAATTGATTACTTCAAATTGCAGCTGAATTTTATTTAAGGCAAGCAATCTATTATTTTTTATTTTTCCCCTTGAGAACCGACTTCGGCACGAACACATTGACATTGATTTCACAGCTGTCTTTAGCTGTGCTGCTCAGATGATCTTTTGGAAAGTTCCCAAACTCATCGGTGAGAAAAAAAAACCAATTAAAAGAAATAAAAAATTAAGTTGTTTCATATCCAACTGGAAATATGCTGCAGTGAATTTGGGCGTGTTGAATTTCAGGATAAATTGTAATAATATTTGGACTGAATCGAGATGGGTTCCGCTCTCTGTCCAGACTCATATGCAGACACTGGCTTGAACACACCTACCTGGGCTGAAGTTGAAGGACTAACTAGCTGAACCCCCTTAGTGACACTCAGATGCACACCAGATCAAGCTGGCTGACTCTTTCAGGTCAGCACAGTGACGCAGCAGCAGAATTGCTGCCTTACATCGCCAGAGACCTGGGTTCAATCCAGACTATACGTGTGGTCGATGTAGAAACATAGAAAATAGGTGCAGGAGTAGGCCATTCGGCCCTTCAAGCCTGCACCGCCACTCAGTAGGAGGAAGGGAGGGGTGGTGGAGATTCAGGTCCTGTCCAGTCTGGGAACTGCGTCTGCAATATTCAGGCGCATTTTGAAGTCACTATGTTACTGTAATTAATTTCATAAATTGTTTTTAATCTTTCTTCTAAACAATAAATAGTAAAAAAAAGATTAAAAGTCTAAAATAAAACAAGAATAACAATTAATATAAACAAGTGTAACTGATAACCTATTGTTATATTGTTTATTGTCTATTCATCTGTTGTGTTGTTGCATTTACATTCTTGGAAAGCTGCAGCGAATGAGAATTATATTTTTCGGTTCTTCAAGCAAATGAAATTGATTTACCATTTTCTTTCTAATATCCAGTTTGGGACTTCCCATTTAAATAAATGGGGACATCAATCTTTCACTAAGTGTGGCTAACATGGACACAGATACAGTTGGAAGTCCCACGGTCGTGGAGCAGAGTATCAGACGACCTGTCATTCTTCACTCTCTACGTTCCTCATGTAGACATAGAAACATAGAAACATAGAAATTAGGTGCAGGAGTAGGCCATTCGGCCCTTCGAGCCTGCACCGCCATTCAATATGATCATGGCTGATCATCCAACTCAGTATCCCGTTCCTGCTGTTTTCTCCATACCCCCTGATTCCCCTTAGCCACAAGGGCCACATCTAACTCCCTCTTAAATATAGCCAATGAACTGGCCTCAACTACCCTCTGTGGCAGAGAGTTCCAGAGATTCACCACTCTCTGTGTGAAAAAAGTTCTTCTCATCTCGGTTTTAAAGGATTTCCCCCTTATCCTTAAGCTGTGACCCCTTGTCCTGGACTTCCCTAACATCGGGAACAATCTTCCTGCACTCTAGCCTGTCCACCCCTTAAATGCATATATATTTTTTTCAGTTTAGTTTAGAGATAAACCCCTGTCTCACGGTGCAGGACAAATTAAACTCGCGGTAATCACGTACAATTAACGTAGCGGGAATGTCGGAACTCATGGACGCAACTTAGCGACTTGTGGCGCTAACGGCAGGTACCCGGGAAACTTGTTAACTCTTGAAAAATGTTAAACATGTTTAAAGATTTCCACGAGTCAAATTTACTCTTGAAGTTAAAATTTGAAACATTTAAACTCATTGTAAGAACGTAGTAGCCCATGAGTTTACCGTAGTGACTCATGAGTCTACCTTGAACACTCTTTAACTCAGCGGGCAGGCAGTGTCTCTGGAGAGAAAGAATGGGTGACGGGATGACAATTCGGTGGGAGAGGGGGACAGGGAATAGGGAGGAGAAAGGTGGGGGGGGGGGGGGGGGAGGGGAGGGGAGTGGAGGGGAGGGGGGGGGGGGGGGTTGGGGGTGACTTAGTACGGGAGACAAGTGTACTGACTGTGTGGGCAGACACTTTGGTACTGATTGTCCATGGGGTTCACTATCGAGGGCTTCATGATCCAGAGAGCGTTATAAACAGTGGAGCGATTAACCCTGGAAAGAATTGAGACTTCTCTCTGATTTGGACCCAGGAAACTGAAGCAGGAATTTTCTTGAGGTTATTAACGACAGATAAATAGATGGGAAGGTTTTAGAGGGCTATGGGCCAGATGCAGGCAAATAGGATTACCCCAAGACACCAACTTGGACAGCACGGCCAAGCTGGGCCGAAGGACCTGTTTCCGTGTTGTACAGCACCATGACTAAGGCCTATCCAGTGAGATTGACATGTTTTGTATTTTTCCTTTCTAAAGATGCAGTGTATTTTGCTGACTATTGCACACTGCAGACCAGAAGCGCCTTCAATCCCCAGAGCGAAGGGATGGGCGGGTTAGGTGAGCAGGAGAGTAGGGTTGTTTGCAGTTGCAGAGGGAGGGGGCAAGGGCGGTACAGTTCCCAGTCTCAGCTCCTGTTCTACTGAGCGTGTGGACGTGGGCGGGTGGCTTGGTTGGCGGCGGCCCATGGTGTCGCAGAGCGGGCGTGCCCGCTGACTCCCACCCTCCCCCGGGTCCGGGGCCACGCTTGGAAAGAGCCCCCGAGCACCTGCCCCGGGGCGACTGGCACTGACCTGCTGGCATCGTCAACGTGAAGACGGTGCGAAGCCCCCGCGCTCGGTGCAACGGGGAGCTGGAGAGGGGTCACACACGTGGCCGGGAAGCAGAGGGTTGTGGGTGGGGGTGGTGACAGACAGGGCCAACAATGAGATGGAAACACCGACGTGTAAAGGAGACCTACAATAGTGCATGATCTCTCTCAATCAATCAATCAATCAATCCATCAATCCATCAATCCATCAATCAATCAATCATTCAACCAACCTTTATTGTCATCTTGCAAAGCAACAATTGTACAGTGCAAAATGAGAAGACGTTTCCCAGGGAATACCGGAGCATCGCACATAAAACTTAAACATTTCACACATAAAATAAAAACAATAAAAACAATCCAGTCCCTGATAAAACAGTACGAATAGTTAAAAGTGCAGGTAAAAACAGCAACATTAAAATACAAGTAAAAAACAGTCATAAAATGTCATAAAACCTCGTGTTATGGCAGGTGATTGTCGCCTGCCCGCTGTTTCTGACGCTAAAGCCTTGGGATCGTTGCCCTTCGTGTTGGCGTGGAGGGGGCTTTAGAGACTGGTGGGCAATCTCTACCAAAGTGTCTGCCCACACAGTCAGTACACCACTCCTAAACTTGTCTCCCATACTAAGTCACCCCAACCTCCCCCTTCTTCCCATTCCCCTCCCCCCTACCCCCCCCCCCCCCCCCCCCCACAAAAAAACCCACACAGGTCACGGGGTGAACATACAAACTCTGTACAGCCAAGCACCCGTAGCCAGGATCAAACACGGGTCTCTGGCACTGTAAGCGCTATAAGGCAGCAACGCTACTGCTGCACCACCGTACCAACCAGATTTAGTTGAGTGAGATGACGACTGTCGATTGTTCCCATTGGAAGTGGCCACAAAGCCAGTCTGACGCAGTTTATAGAATCACAGCATCATACAGTACGGAAACAGGGCCTTCGACCCAGCTCACCCATGTTCACTAAGGCAGCTCATCTCAGCTGGTTCCATTTGGTTGCATTTGACACATGTTCCTCTATATCCTTCCTATCCATGAACATGCCCAAAAGTATTTTAAATGTTGTTATTGCACCTGCCTCACCATTTCTGCTGGCAGCTACAGGGTCACAAAAGGTTTCTTCTGGTACCTTGGATGCCATTTACCCCTCAGTTAGTAATACTGTAGGCATTTAGTTCAGTTCAGTGTAGTTTAGATCAGTGTCGTTTATTGCCACATGTACCGAGGTACAGTGTAAAGAGTTTTTTGCATGCTAACCAGCCCTGGATCTCCCGGCTGCTAACAATTTTCACTCCCCTCCCATTCCCATGCTGACCTTTCAGTTCTGGGCCTACATTGCCAGTGTGAGGGACAGCACCACATATTACGCTTGGGTAGCTTACAACCTAGCAGTATGAACATTTAATTCTCTAATTTTATGTAACTAAACTACATGGAACTTTTTTCCCCTTCCCTCCACCTCTTTTACTTGTGCCTCACCTGGATACAGAACCATTTCTCCCCTTCTGCCCGCCCCATCCAATTCCACCTCAGTTCAGTTCAGATCAGTTCAGCAACGCTCTCAATTCATTCCTATCATTGGGAAGCAGAGGCAGGAGTCTGAAAACTGTGACCACATAGCTCAAGAATAGTTTCTTCTTAACAACAATTTGAATATGACAAAACATAAACTAAAATTTGAATTATTGACTATCTTTGATTGCACTAAGGGCTTCAGGCTTTTTGCACTAATATTGGGGTTTTTAATTTCTTGATTTTTTTTTAGTTTATTATATGTTATCTGTGAGTATTAATTTACAGGCCTGTTTAGTTCAGTTTAGTCTAGTTTATTGTCACGTGTACAGAGGTACAGTAAAAAGCTTTTGTTGTGTGCTAACCAGTCAGCAGAAATACATGATTACAATCGAGCCATTTACAGTGTATTTACATTTACATTTACATGATAAGGGAACAACGTTAAGATAAATCCAGTGAAGTTCAATCAAAGATAGTCCGAGGGTCACCTATGTTCCTTCCTCTGACTTCACATTTCAGCCTCTTCTATCCTTATCTCACACATTTTCTTTTTTTCATTTCATTTCTGGCCTTTGTCTAACCAACCATGTGACCATCAACCCCCCCTTCTCCCCTCTCCCCGCTCCCCCCCACCCCCACTTGTATCTGCCTATCACTCGCCAGGCTTGGTCCTGCCCCACCTCCTTGGTCTTAGAGGTGTTTAGCGACAGGTTGTTATCTGAGCACCAGTCCGCCAGGTTCTGCACCTCCGCTCTGTATTTTGTTTCATCACCGTTGGTGATCAGCCCAATCACTGTTGTGTCGTCTGCAAACTTGGTGTTGGTATCGAATGCAGGAACACAGTCGTGTGTGAAGAGGGAGTAGAGCATGGGGCTCAGTACACAGCACTGTGGTGTGCCAGTGCTCAGGGTGATAGTGGAGGACAGGTGCGGGCCCAGTCTCACTGCCTGCGGTCGCTCCGTCAGGAAATTCAGGGTCCAGTCGCTTATCGACGAGCTGAGGCCTAGCTGGTGGAGTTTGGTGATGAGCTTGATGGGGATGACCGTGTTGAAGGCAGAGCTGTACTGTATGAAAAGCATCCTCACGTACGTGCCCAGTCTTTCCAGGTGAGTCAGGACAGTGACAATCATAATCAGTTTGAAGAAGTGGCCTGACCTGAAACGTCACCTATCCATGTTCTCCAAAGATGCTGTTTGATCCGCTTAGTTACTCCAGCATTTTGTATCTTTTTTGGTAAAACAGCATCTGCAGTTCTTTCTTATCTCCTGTAAGGATATTAGCTGATTGTACCCAAATGGACTGCTGCATTTTCTACATTGTGGCAAGAACTACACTTCGTTGACTAGTAAAGTACATCGAGGCATTCTAAGGTCATAAATGCAATTTTTGTCTTCCTCTGGAGATCGAGTTATAAATTAATTCATGAAGAAATTAAGAATTATGGTTGTTAGAAAGCATATCACACTATATGAGGTCATCAAAAAGGACAGGTTTATTGGGCCTGATCTCTATTTCTTTCATCTAAAACATTTTTTTGTCGAGAAATCCCTCCCTTGTCGATTGTACTAAATGCACCATGTAGTCACGTCAGCACTTTGAACTCAATTTTTGAAATTCATTCCGTTGAAGTCAATGGAATGCATTCCAGGGGCTGAATACAACATGCTGACATGACTATACATGGTGTCTAGTACTATTGCTTGGGATGAAATACTGGACATTTATCTTCTTTCCGTGACCATATATTAAAACTGCTGATAAGGCTATAAACCATATATGTTCTCATGAATATGGATATGAAATGTGTGTGGCAGTGAGGCTTAGGCAAGTGGTCAATAACTAGTGAATGTTAAAATCTACGCTCATAAACCTGGGTTAATCATCTGGGCAAGGTAATAAGTGTTTGCAAGTACGCATGGATCAGTGGCCCAGCCGAATTTCTAATGTCAGGAGTGAAATTGGGTTAAAACAAAAGAGCAAAATGTTTTGTTGTTGAAATAATATAATATATTTAGGGCTAGCTTAGAGATACAGTGTGGAAACAGGCCCTTCGGCCCACTGGATCCACCTCGACCAGCGATCCCTATACATTTAAGGGACTGTCCCACGAGCATGTGACTGCATGCGGCAAGCGCGCCCAAACCAGAAGCGGGGGCCGCGCGGAGGTCGAGTGAGTGACATGAAGTTCGAGCGAAGTCCGTGGGAAGTTCGCGCGTGACATACGGCGTCGAGGCGGTGCGTACGGCGTCGAGGCGGCTGCGGGCCGGCAGGCCGTTGCCGCGCAAAATCTTTGAACACGCAGTTTTTCGGAGCCCCGTGCGGTGTCGGGACCAGCTCCGCACAACTCCATGCGGCCCCGGCAATCAAAATGGGACCGGCCCCGCGAGGCCGTATGGCTCAAGCGACCACATTAGGTCGCACTTGCCGCATGGAGTCGCATGCTCATGGACAGGCCCTTTAGGTCGCGCTTGCTGCATGGAGTTGCATGCTCGTGGAACAGGCCCTTAACACTATCCTGCACACTTGGGAATATTTTTCCTGCATCTAGCCTGTCCTACCCTTTTATCTGTATTACTAAAAGTCTGATCTTGACCACTTCCTGTTGTTCTGTATATTGATTTTAGAAAAAACGCTGCCACTTACGGCTGTGATTTTTGGCCATCTTACTTAGGATCCACCTCCGCAACGCAGGACAAGAGAATTTTACCGATGAAAAATAAAAGAGTTATTAGTGGTTAAAAAATGTTGAGATTCTCTCTCCTGTCAATCACGCATGAAAGCCAAGCCCTTCTAGTGGGAGGGGGGGAGGGACTATAAAACGCAGAAGTGTGGCCGTGGCTCAGTCTCTGCAAGATGGAGGAGGGAGAGGTCACGACTCGCTGTCTTTAGTGGACTTGCACCCTGCTTGAAATGATATGAAACTGCACTTAAATTTGGAGGCCTTGCACCCTGCTTGAAGTGGTAAGAAACTGCACTTGAATTTGGTGGCCTTGCACTCTGCTTGAAATGGAATTTCAAGGAATAACCGTGAGTCAACTGCCAGCCCACCAGCCGTGAGTGAGTGAACTGCCAGCACAACAGGCTTGAGTGACTGAGCCGCAAGCCTAAGAATCCATTTGGCCCACAATGTCCATACTAGCCTTCTGGAAACCAGTCCCTTCAGCCCACAACACCCATACTAGCGCTCCAGAAAGCCCCCCCACCCCCACTGGCCACTAATATTGGAATTGGTGGAGAGGTGGAATATTGCATTGGGGGACTAGCCCCCCGTGTGATGCTGGGACCCAATGGGTCCCACTTAGTCTAGTAATTTTATATGTTTCTATAAGATCCCTTCTAAACACCAGTTAATACAAGCCTAGTCTTTTCAATCTTTCCTCATATGACAGTCCCACCATCCCAGGGATCAATCTCGTGAACCTACGCTGCACTCTCAATCACAAGGATGTCCTTCCACAAATTAGGAGACCAAAACTGCACACAATACTACAGATGTGGTTTTACCAGAGCCCTATACGACTGCAGAAGAACCTCTCTACTCCTGTACAAAGGACATAGACGTACAAACTCCATACAGATAGCAACCAAGGTCAGGATCAAACCCGGGTCTCTGGTGCTATAAGGCAGCAACTCTGCTGCTGCACCACCGTGCCACCCCTAATATCATTAAAATAACATGTGTGACTGAAATTAGATGGCAGTCGGTCACAGTAGGATTTCCTGCTGCATTAACTTGACACAAGTTTGATGTTAGAAGTCATGATTGAAATTAGAAGAAATGAAACAAATTTTGATGATGTGTTTGTAATTATGTGATGTATAATTGAATCCAGATAATGCACAATTATATTAATTAAAATAGATTTTCATATTCTTTAAATACTGCTGAAAGATGAAGTGCAGGTGAGAAAACTTCTGATGGAGGACCAAGGTGTTTTATTGTTGATATTCAAGTTTTATTGAACTATAATAGTAGAGTTTGACATTGTGCGTTGCCCACCTATTTAGCATCATTCCAGATTTCATTTCCATTGACTTCAATTTCCATCGGCCATGACCTGTACGGATGTATCTATGTGAGAATTGTAAAGGAACTGGTAACTATTGATCAATCACTGGAGGCTAATGTTGCTTTGTTACAAACAAGATTAATGAAGAACTCGGAGCAGCTTTCAAGAAAATGTGATTATAAATTGTATTTATTAAATCGTTATTTGAATCCAGTGTGATTGATTTGATGCAATTCCATCATTTATTGTTTGTCCAAAACCATTGGTAGGGCCATATTTCAGAAAACAACATAATTTAGAACACCTAACTTTCAGGGGGAAATAACTGCAACTTCAAAATGAAAAATAAAGAAGGAAGATTAGGGGAGTTGTGAGACTTTACCATCATAACAACATACTCCAAATTAGATTTAAATTCATTGCCAAAAATAAAATTGTTACAAACATTTGAAATACTAAGGACTATGTGTGAAAAATACACATAGAAACATAGAAACATAGAACATAGGTGCAGGAGTAGGCCATTCGGCCCTTCGAGCCTGCACCGCCATTCAATATGATCATGGCTGATCATCCAATTCGGTATCCTGTACCTGCCTTCTCTCCATACCCCCTGATCCCTTTAGCCACAAGGGCCACATCTAACTCCCTCTTAAATATAGCCAATGAACGGGCCTCAACTACCTTCTGTGGCAGAGAGTTCCTTCTAGATGCACTGGGATGCATCATCAGTGATGTGATCTGGGGTCATCGGATGTTTCGGGTCTCACAACATCAGGTGACCCAGCCCTGACTTGCGTCCCAGCAGCAACCGCCCACGAATCAGCCCTCTTAATAACTAGGCTGCAGGGGTTGGGAAACTCTAGTGTGTGAAGGGACTGGGCTCTGTGGGGTGAGCCCTGGCCGGGCTCCTCCTGCGTCTCACCAGGTTCATGACCTCTTTCTCCTTCTCCGAGCATTTCATTCTCGCCCGATGGATTTTTAGGCCGCGGTGGTTCATTAAGCCTTTCCGTAGCTTTATTGGATGTCTTTCTCACAAAAGACACAGACTGGATTATGTTATTTAAGTTAATCATTGATCTAACGACTAGAAGAGTTATGTACAAATTAACAATCCTCAAGTAAAGCTAAATGTTAAAAATGTTCTTCTTACCCAGAAAGTAGTTTCTAGTAAGAAAATATGGATATATGGGGCCCATATCCTGCATATCCATGTGCCTATCTAAAAGACTCTTAAATGCAACCATTGTGTGTGCCTCCACCACCACCACTGGCAGCATATTCCAGGCACCAACTGCTCCCTGTGTGACAAAACTTGGCCCGCACATCTTTCAACATTGTCCCTATCAAATTAAAGCTATTGACATTTCCACCCTGGGATAAAGTTCTGAATATCAGATAGAAGTATATAAAATAATGAGAAACATAGATAGGATACACAGCTCTGAGCTCCCCTCAGCTCTGAGAAAACAGTTCAAGTTTGTCCAATTTAATCCTTCTTCCTAACACCCTCTAATCCTGGTAGCATTCTGGTAAACCTCTTGTGCACCCTCTCCAAAGTCTCCACTTCCCACGGAACAACGCTGAACCATGTAGCACTATGCTCTTTGAAATGGGCAATGCTCCCCCAAAGCATTCATTGTCAGCCGGATCACAATCCACTACCATTAACCAAGCCATGAATCCAGGGGATTGTAGCAAAATACTTGAGGTTTTCATGGGATCATAAAACATAAAGCAGTACAGCACAGGAATGGGCACTTTGGCCACATGTTGCTGAGCTAAACTGATCTCATCTGTCTTTTCACAAACCACATCCTTCTATTCCCTGCACTTCTATTTGCCTATGTAAAAGCCTCCTAAATGCCACTATCATATCTGCCTCCACCACCAGCCCTGCCTATGTGTCCCGGGCCTTAACTACTCTCTGAGGAAATACTTGCCCCACACATCTCCGTTAAATGTTCCCCCTCTCACCTTATAGCTATGCCCTCTACTGTTGGACATTCCCAACCTTGGGAGAAAGTTCTGTCTGTCTATTCCATCTATGCCTCTTATAATCTTATATATTCCAATCATCTTCCTTAACCTCCTACATTCCAAAGAGAACAATTCAAGTCTATCCAACCTCTACCCCGAACTGAAACCATCTACTCCAGGCAGCATTCTGGTAAACCTCCTCTGTACCCTCTCCAAGGTCTCCCCATCTTTCCTGTAATGGGCCAATTAGACTGCATGCAATACTCCAAATCTGGTCAAACCAAAATCCTATAGAGCTGCATCATGACTTACTGACTCTTGCATTTAATACCCCTAGCTATGAAGGCAAGCATACTATATGTCTTCTTCATCACCCTATCTACTTGTACTACCTTCATTGAGCTATGAACTTGAACTCCAAGATCCCTCTGCACATCAATGCTGTTAAGGATCTTGCCATTAACTGCATACTCTCTCCTTACATTCAACCTCCCAAAGTGCCACAACTCTCACTTGCTCGTGTTAAACTCCATCTGTCATTCCTCTGTTCATTTCTGCAGCTTATCTATACATCGCTGCATCTTCTGACAGCAGTCCTCACTGTCTGCACCTACTCCAATGTTGGTGTCGTCAGCAAACGTACCAACCCATCTACATTTACGTCCATTCCATTTATATATGTATCACAAACAGCAGACATCCCAGCACAGATCCCTGCAAAATTCTACTGGTCACAGATCTCCAGCCAGAATATCTACCCTCTACCGTAACCCTATCTCTTCGATGAATAAGCTAGTACTGAATCCATATGACCAAGTCATCATGAATCGCGTACATCTTAATGTTCTGGGTCAGCTTACCACAAGGGACCTTATCAAAAGCCTTACTAAAATCCATTATACATCATTCTTAGTCCGACCTTCACAAATCTCTTTTGTCACCTCCTTCATGTGCGTGCTGAATAAAAAAAGAGAAAGAGATACTAATTCAGAGACATCTCCAAAATATTTCTGCCCTTTAATCCCACTTTCACAGGCTGCCTGGCAACCATGGATGGCTATTGTGATTGGATGGAAGAGGAAACAGGGCTAATTCAATGTTAGTGCTGGGAAGTTTGTACAATAGTTTTACTACCATCATTGCAGTCTGGTTTATTAATCTCAGCTGGCAAACTAGCAGAAACTTTGTCAGTTCTGAAAAATTGGATTGTGAAATCAGTTGTGCTGCTAACTGGTGGAGTCTGACATAGCAGAACTCTACCCACATTTTCCTTGGGTGATGGATACGAGACACCCAATTATTAGGTCACATGAATGAAAAATCTGCCCTTAGGTGTCTGAAGTGAAACATTTTCCATTCCCCAGCACCAACATCCTTCAGCTTGACAGGAGAGATTTTCTTTTTTAAGGACCGGTTTTACATTCGATGTCTCATGGTATTTCAGATTATAGTGCACACCGCAGAGACAGCTACATTGTGTTTCATGCTCTGTGATTTATCATGACCTCTGATGTTACATACATGGATCTTGGCTTCCTCATTAACAGACAAGTCATATGGAATACCTTGCAGTACAATGCACCTCTGCCCCAGCACATGTTTTTTCATAACTTCTAATGACAGCATTAGATAAAATACCGTGACAGCACTTTGACCAAAATGCTCGCAGGCCATGAAGTGGTCTTAGTTCAGAGCTCATTACAAATCAGAGGTTTGTTCAGGGTTGTTCTGTGTGATTATATATTTAGCAGCTCCAGCTAACTTAGTCTCATCTCCAGCTTCAATTCTGTCATGGGATGGACTTACTCGCAATAGGTTCTTATCAAATACCGACAGCATTGCTGTCCTCAAGAACATATCTGTCCTTCTCCTATTTATTATCTGCCTCCTGTCTCTCAGCAACATCATTCGCAAGCCGTCGTGTCGGGTGCAGAGGGACCACCAAGGTCTCTCTTGTTAACAAACCTGCTGGCCCTCTATTGCCTCTGCGTTTTCATATTTCAGTTCCAGTACACAATGTCAGGTAAGCCGAGATTCGTCTAGCTGAACACCGAGAATCCAAAAAACAATGTTTTGGACTCCCTCACAAACATCCTCCCCCAGCCACTAGCCTTCTTTATGGTGATTTTCTGAACCTGAACAAAATTACCCATTACCATAGAGTCATACAGTGTAGAAACAGGCCTATCGACCCAACTTGCCCATTACCGTCAACATGCCCCATCTATATTCGACCCACCATATAAACAGATGATCTTATCTAAAAGCTTCATAAACGCCACTATCATATCTG
The DNA here is from genome assembly GCF_028641065.1 of Leucoraja erinaceus. Classification (NCBI taxonomy): domain Eukaryota; kingdom Metazoa; phylum Chordata; class Chondrichthyes; order Rajiformes; family Rajidae; genus Leucoraja; species Leucoraja erinaceus. Next base: position 20,295,496 of record NC_073377.1, read on the forward strand.
CCTCCACCACCACTCCTGACAATGCGTTTCAGGCCCCCACAACCCTCTGTGTATAAATGATTGCCCCGCACTTTACCATTAAACTCTTCCCTTTCATTTTATGGCTATCGATTTTAGTGTTGGACATTTCCACCCTGGGAAAACAGTTCTGACCATCTACCCAATCCATGCCACAGTTTAATATATTTCTGTCTTATCTCCCCTCAACCTACGATGTTTCAATGGAAACAATCCAAGTGTATCCAAACTCCCCTGTAGCTGAAACTCTCTAATCCAGGCATCATTCTGGTGAACCACCTCTGCACCCTCTCCAAAGCTTCCACATCCTTCCTGTAATGTGGTGACCAGAACTGCACGCAATACTATAAACATGGCCAAAGCCCCATAGCACTGCATCAAAGCTTTCTGACTCTAATATTCAATGCCCCTAACAATGAAGGCAAGCATAGAAACATAGAAAAATAGAAACATAGAAAATAGGTGCAGGAGTAGGCCATTCGACCCTTCGAGCCTGCACCGCCATTCAATATGATCACGGCTGATCATCCAACTCAGTATCCCATCCCTGCCTTCTCTCCATACCCCCTGATCCCCTTTAGCCACAAGGGCCACATCTAACTCCCTCTTAAATATAGTCAATGAACTGGCCTCAACTACCTTCTGTGGCAGAGAATTCCAGAGATTCACGAATCTCTGTGTGAAAAATGTTTTTCTCATCTCGGTCCTAAAAGACTTCCCCCATATCCTTAAACTGTGACCCCTTGTTCTGGACATCCCCAACATCGGGAACAATCTTCCTGCATCTAGCCTGACCAACCCGTTAAGAATTTTGTAAGTTTCTATAAGACCCCCCCCCCCCCCCCCCCCCCCCCCCCCAATCTTTTAAATTCTAGCGAGTACAAGTGTCTAGAGAATACAAGAGTCTTTCCAGTCTTTCTTCATATGAAAGTCCTGACATCCCAGGCAGACCATATGCCTTCTTTACCACCCTATCTACTTGTGCTGCCACTTTTAATGAGCTATGGACTTTGACTCCAAATCCTACCGCACATCAATACAGTCAAGGGTCTTGCCATCACTTACACTTACAGTCTGCGGGTAGGCTGGGGACGTTGAGGTTGTTCTCCGCTGTATAGAGAATATAAAAATATCCGATAGGATGAGTTAAAATCACCGAGGGTCAAGGCAGAGTAGATGGCGAGCAAACTGTTTCTACTGGTGGAAAAGTCACAACATGAAGGGCATATAATGTGACTGGCAAACGATTACCAGGATGTGATTGTGCTGGAGAGTGTGGACAGGAAGGATGTTGCCTGGATTGAAGAGCTTTGGCAAGAAAGCTTGACACCAATGATCTGGATGATGGTGTGGTAAATTGGATTATGGTTATATGGTTAAAGGGAGATTAGATAGGCTGGATCTGTTTACCCGTGAATGAAGGAAGTGGAGGAGTCACATGAGAGAGGTTTGCAGAATTATGGGAGCTACCGATGGGGTAAAGTCAGAATCTTAATCACACTCAAACAGGGTCACCTCCATGTTTCCCCTTCAGTTCCCGCAAGCCATTTGGCACGGCCCATGGTGGGGTTGTCTAAAACAAGAGGTTATGGCGAGAAGGATGAGGTTTAGAGGGGATTACAGGGGAAAACTTTTTACACGTAGACTGGTTGATGTCCGGAGCATGCTGCGAGAGGAGACAGTAGAGGCAGATACAATCATATTGATTAAAAAGCTCTAGAAATTGTGGATGCATTGGTGATGATTTTCCAATGTTCTATAGATTCAGGATCGGTTCCTGTGGATTGGAGGGTAACTAATGTTATCCACTTTTTAAGAAAGGAGGGAGAGAGAAAACAGGGAATTATAGACCATTTAGCCTGACATCGGTGGTGGGGAAGATGCTGGAGTCAATTATAAAAGATGAAATTGGATAGCAGTAACAGGATCGGTCTGAGTCAGCATGCATTTACGAAGAGGAAATCATGCTTGACTAGTCTTATAGAATTCTTTCAGGATCTAACTAGGAAATTGGACAAGGGAGAGCCAGTGGATGGAGTGTACCTGGACTTTCAGAAAGAGATAAGGTCTCACATAGGAGATTAATGGGCAAAATTCGAGCATATGGTATTGGGGGTAGGGTACTGACATGGATAGAATATTGGTTGGCAGAGAGGAAACAAAGAGTAGGGATTAACGGGTCCCTTTCAGAACGGCAGGCAGTGACTAGTGGGGTACCGCAAGGCTCGGAGCTGGGACCGCAGCTATATACCATATACATTAATGATTTAGATGAAGAGATTAAAAGTAACAGTAGCAAATTTGCAGATGACACAAAGCTGGGTGGCAGTGTGAACTGTGAGGAGGATGCTATGAGGATGCAGGGTGACTTGGACAGGTTGGGTGAGTGGGCAGATGCATGGCAGATGCAGTTTAATGTGAATAAAGGTGAGGTTATCCACTTTGGAGGCAGATAATTATCTGAATCATGTCAAGTTATGAAAAGAGGAAGTACAATGAGATCTGGGGGTCCTTGTACATCAGTCACTGAAAGTAAGCATGCAGGTACAGCACGTAGTGAAGAATGCTAATGGCATGTTGGCCTTCATAACAAGAGGAGTTGAGTATAGGAGCAAACAGGTCCTTCTGCAGTTGTACAGAGCCCTGGTGAGACCACACCTGGAGTATTGTGTGCAATTTTGGTCTGCAAATTTGAGGAAGGACATTCTTACCATTGAGGGGGTGCAGCGTAGGTTATCAAGGCTAATTCCCGGGATGGCTGGACTGTCATATGTTGAAAGAATGGAGCGACTGGGCTTGTTTACACTGGAATTTAGAAGGATGAGAGGGAATCTTATTGAAACATATAAGATTATTAAGGGATTGGACAAGCTAGAGGCAGGAAACATGTTCACGATGTTGGGGGAGTGCAGAACCTGGGGCCACAGTTTAAGAATAAGGGGTCGGCCATTTAGAATAGAGATGAGGAAAAACCTTTTCACCAAGAGTGTTGTGAATCTGTGGAATTCTCTGCCTCGGAAGGCAGTGAAGGCTGATTCTCTGGATGCTTCAAAGAGAGAGTTAGATAGAGCTCTTCAAGATAGCGGAGTCAAGGGATATAGGGAGAAGAAAGGAACGGAATACTGATTGTGGATGATCAGCCATGATCATAGTGAATGGTGGTGTTGGCTCGAAGGGCCGAATGGCCTACTCCTGTACCTATTGTCTATTGTCTATAGATAGACATTCGAACAGCCAAGGCCCAGAAGTGTATCAACCATAACGTGGGCAAATGGGATTCACACAGAGTGGCACAACAATCAGCATAAACAAGGTGTGCTGTTCCTTTGCTTATAAACAAGTGCAAATTACATTGGGATAAACAATGTAATGCAGCAAAGTTTAGGATATGGAAAGCACTGCTGATTCAATTTCGCAGTTCAAGAGGGAACTGGATAGACAATCAAAGGGAAATGAAATTCAGAGCTGTGGGGAAAGGGCAGGGGATTTGGATGAGCTGGATTGCTCTCACAGACACAGTGAGTGAGCAATCCTCCATTTGTCCTGCAATCTTGCTGTGATTATTTCCTCCTTTAAAGGCGCTACTTAAAATCTAGCCCCACCACACTTTTAATCTCCTTTGTGGCTCAATGTCAAATATTGGTTGATAACACTTTTGTGACGCGCTTGGGTTATTTTAGTGAAGAAAGAAAGGCTTGAATTTATACAATACCTTGTTTTGAATGCTACCCATGGTTCGATCACAGAGATTAATAGCACTATTTTCAATTAACCTCTCTTTTCTTTGCTTTTACAGCACGGTTGTTCAGCAGCTTAGTAGGTCTGAACATTTGAACACTGAATTTCTCAGCCACTTAGTCAAGATATCAAAAGCAAATATATGTATTAATAAATAAATATAACTATAGAAGCTATGAATTAAGGAATGGCAAGGCCCACAGTCAGGGTTCCTTTAATAACAATTTCATTGCTGTGGATAGCTGGAATTTACATCCAGTGAAACAAACCTGCCACAGCGTGAAAAACACAATTCAATGTAAATTCCCCTCGGAGCTCTCGGTCATGGGACGCATTTCATCAGTGCCAGGATAATCCATCGGAGATCAGTAAAGAAATACTGTGCTTTTCACGTATTTCAATAATGCAACAGAGAAACCTGAATCATCCGCACAAAATCACAACTGCGGGAGTTCTATCTCTTCTCCGTTTTTGACAAATTTCCTTCCAGATGTTAACGATCCTTAAAGAATTTAAGGACAAGCAAAGGGGAATGTATTCATTCACGGGGTCTGGAAAACACTGCTCAGCGTTTACTGCCCTTCTTTGTACGCCGTGACTATAACAGGAGTTAGAAATCCAGAACCAAGTGCAGGTGAGGCCACACAGAGGATAACCCAGATGAGTTTCTTACAGTCATTCAGCAATTTTATGATCATGATCACAGAGGAGTTTCATTCTTCAGATTAATTCATTGTTTAAATTTAAAATTCCCAATGGCCCTCGTTGGGATTCAAACTCATGCCGGCGTGGTTAATAATCCAGACCGCTGGATCCAAGGCCAGTTACTTAGCCACCGTGTTACCGCAACCCCTAATATCTGAGCAATAAGGACTCTGACTAAGTTATGGTTACCACGTTCATTGTGGCTATTGTCTCGTATCACATCCTTGAGCGATATTCAAGAGTGTGGCGCTTATAAAGCAGCATTCTGGTGGGACGAACCTTGAATTGCTGCTGAAGAGTGTGACTTGAATTAATCATTTTCTGAGCGCTGTTAATACCTGGAAAGTTTTGGATCATTAGGTCTGAACATTGCTGTAATGAAACCCCTTCCATGTTTTATTAATTAACATCAGTTACGTTAAATTACCACTCTGCTGCAACAGAGCAGAAGAAAACAATGGAATGACTAGGATTGCCACTGACTTGCGAACTTAAACCTGTCGTCTTCCTGCAAAGCATTGCTGATGTAAATATATCATTGTACTCCCGTGTAGCCAGACTTGCATTCATGCATGAGTGTCTTTCTATTTTCTCCTTGGCTGGTGCTAGCAGACGGAGCACCTCAAAAACTAAAGGGCATCATTTATTAGACCTGGCAGATCTGTATTCAGTAACTATCACCACCATCCGGCTCCCCCCTTCATTCCTCCTCCCCCTCACCCGCTCCCAGCACACAACCTGACCTTGCTAGCATCCTCTATTCATTTCCATCAGATCTAAACAGCAGGACGAATGCAGACAGGCGTTGGCTTCATGCTTCCTGCATGTTTCTGGAGTCGGTTTTCTGTATTTTATTTGGCCCTCAGACACATCTCAGCAGCGAATGAAAATATAGTTTCAATATCAAGCAACCATTTTTGAAACTAGGAGTTAATTTTGACCAGCCCTCTGCTGCTTATGTCTGCCTTGCAGCTGGTATCACACTGGGCGTTCTTTTACCAGGAATCACTATGATTTGTACTCTGCCCCTAGTTTGAAGGTTAAAGTCGACATTGGCGGTGGCTCCTTTTTACTATCAGTTTCATAGACAGACATAACCAGGGGAATTGCTGAGGGATGAGGGGCCACAGGATAGAGATGGGGGAGGGCGGCGCGCAGGAAAGCAGGTAGAGCAGTCTGTAGCCTCCCACTCAGCTGGCTGCATATTCAAGTCCCAGGACTATCTATCAGCCATTGGGGGCCACCCATCACATCTTGCCATGTTCCCCTCTCTGAGTGCCAGATGATGCCCTTGTCAAAGGCTCAATTCTCCACCTGAGAAGGGCTCAGTGGATCATGCAGAGCAGTCCTTGCAGCAATCACAGAGAGATCCATCATCCCTGTTTCTCTTGCCCCTTGAGTGCACTATGTAAACTGATGCCTATGTTCAGTTCTAATTTTGTGGACTATTTCTGGCCTTATACACAAATTCCCTTCTAATTTTCCCCTTTTTTTTTTAATATCAAACCCCTTTTCTTCCTTTTCAATCATGGAACCACATGTATTTTCTTGTATTTCACACAATTAACTAGTTTTCATGTTCTCCAATAGGAAAGGTTTAGAGGCATATAGACTAAATGCAGGCAAATGGGATTAGCTTAGATGGGGAATCATTGTGAGCATGGATGTGTTGGGCCAAAGGACCTGTTTCCGTGCAGTATAACTGTATGTGTCAGGATACTGATGATTTTTATGAGGTCATTTCAATATGAAACGTCTTTTAAGCATTTTCTACATTTGAGCGTCTTTTCTAATATTATGATATCAGACTGCCTCACACACTGGTACACTCCAAAACCTTTCTCAGTTCTACTGCTGAATTCCCAACAAGTGACAAATCCCTTTCACCAATTACCCCAGTACTCACGGATTCAAGCCAGCTGCTGGTGCAACAACTAATCATCCCTACTTTGAATTCAATCTACGATCGCTTCCCTCCCAATCCCTGTGACCTTCAGCAACTTCACCGTGTTCTGACATTTCTCAACTTCTGCAATTCTGCCACTTTCTTATATCTAAACCTTATAGCTCCACTATTTCCTCTTCCAAATCCTGCAATTTCTGAAGCTCTCTGCCTCGTGATCAGTTTTCTCTTTACTTCATACATACCTAAAACGTACCTGTTTTAACGAACCATTTGGTGTCATACCCTACATGGTTCAGTGTGCAAATTGCATGATGTTGTTTCTGTGAAGTGTTGTTTGGGGTATTTACAATTCTTTTTCCCTGTGATAGGAATAGAGTTATACCAATCGCTGATAGCAGCAGATGTTTGTAATAGCAATTATTTATTCTTTGGCCTCTCTATTCTCAAATAGTGGGCAGTGAGCTGACCTTTTGTACTCTTACAGGTGAAATTGGTTTCATGACACCACGATGGATGGGAGCCTCTAGAATTTGACCAGTGCCAATAAAAGAATTAAAGCTGAATTTATTGGTTGTAGTGTTGCTTTGCTCCGGTATTTTTGCAGTTTTGGGAGGTGATGTTGAAGACATTTTACAGGTGATAAATGTCGCAGACTTTGTGTGCTGGTAGTGGTAGAAGTAAATGTTTAATGGGGTTGACAGGCGGGTAAATCCTTGATCCGTTTAATAAAGAATCCTGAGGGAAACCAAATTGTGCATCAGTGTTAGTTATTGGTGAGCAAGTGCCAATTGACAGCACTTCATTGATGATTAGCAATAGAATAGAGGTATTTAGTGGTTGATTTAGATTTGTCTTGTCTTTCACAGACAAAATATATCCTCAACACCTTTCTAGTTCTTTGGGTAAATGATAGCATTATAGGCATAAAGAGGACAGCTTGCAAAGACTTGCAGTTAGTTCTGAAGTGTGGCCTTTAGCACAATAGCTGGAATGTTACCAGGGCCTATAAAATATGTTCTGTTCAGTGAGCTTAGTTATTTTGTGAACTAATTTGCCAAGGGCAAGCTGCTGTGATAGAGAGCTCAGGCGAGGCCATGATGGCTCATCCACTCTGCATTTCTGGCTGAAAATACCTGCAACCATGTGTTATCATGGACAGCGGAGTCTCCTTCTCCCATTAGTTATTTAATTGTCCATAACCTTCCAGTCTGGACATTTTGTTAGCTTAGTTAGCAGCCTACCCTTCTGTGGACTAGGATTTCAGCTCCAAATTGTCAAAATATTTTTACAAATAGGTTTGCAGATGGTATTGTAGATGGAGAAGAAGATTATCAAAAAAATACAGCAGGCTCTTGATCAGCAGGGCAAATGGGCTGAGGAATTAGCTAATGGAGATTAATGCAGACATGTGTGAGGTGTTGCATTTTGGTGGCAAGTCTAATCAAGGCAGAACCTTCACAGTGATTGGTAGGGAGGTGTAGTAGAGTAGAGGGATCTAGGATTACCGGTACATAGTTCCCTGAAAGTAATATCACATGCAGTTACGGTGGTCAAGAAGACTTTTGGTACATTTCCTTTATCAGTCAGGGTATAGAGTATAGAAGGTGGGATGTATGTTACAGTTGTACAGCACATTGGTGAGGCCACACTTGGAGGGCTTTATTCAGTTTTGGTCACTCTGCTACATGGAGGATTAAGCTATAGGGAGAGGTTGGGTAGGCTGTGGCTTTATTTCCTGGAGCTCAGGCGGCTGAACCTATAGAGGTGTATAACATTACAAGGGTTATAGATAGGGTGAATGCATAGTCTTTTACCCAGGGAAGAGGAATCTAAAACAAGAGGATGTAGCTTTAAGGTGAGAAGGAGAAGATTTAATGTGAACCTTGGGGGCAAATTTTGCACTCACAGGGCGGTGGGTGTATGGAACGACCCGCCAGAGCTAATTGAGACAGGTACTGTAACAACGTTTATAGGACACTTAGACAGGTGCATGAATCAGAAAGGTTTTGATGGAAATGGGCCAAATGCAGGCAAATGGTACTGGCTTAGACAGGGCTTCTTGGTTGGCATAGATGAGTTGGGCCGAAAGGCCTGTTTTTGTGCAATGTGACTATGATTCAACAGACAAGGGAATGTTGCACTAACTAAAGTGTTGGGCATCTGATGGGATGTTAAACCCAAGATCTGGCAGCCTGTTTGCAGGATATTGATGTTAAATACCTCAGACACCAAGCAACTGAGATATTAGAAGCATAGAAACATAGAAAATAGGTGTAGGAGTAGGCCATTCAACCATTCGAGCCAGCACCGCCATTTAATACAATCATGGCTGATCATCCTAAATCAGTAACCCGTTCCTGTTTTTCCCCCTTATCCCTTGATTTCTTTAGCCCCAAGAACTAAATCTAACTCTCTCGTGAAAACATCTAGTGAATTGGCCTCCACTGCCTTCTACGGCAGAGAATTGCACAGATTCGCAACTCTCTGGGTGAAAAAATGTTTCCTTGCCTCAGTCCTAAATGGCCTACCCCTTAGCCTTAAACTATGACCCCTGGTTCAGGACTCCCCCAACATCGGGAACATTTTCCCTGCATCTTGCCTGTCCAATCCTTTAAGAATTTTATATGTAAATTTATATTACAGTGTTTACCTACATAATATTAGTGATGCCAATTCATACATAGGTTGATATGGTGGTGGATGATAAGAGGTGGATCTCATTGTTTTATTCACCGTCCAAGTGCGTCTGTCATTGTATTTCCATTGTATTTTTATTACCAAGTGAATTGTAGCCTGACCTTTCGTGGTATGTTATGTTATTGTTCTGTGGTAAACCCAACCTTTGTTCAACATTTACATACCTCAAACCATGATTTCTTGAAGTGAATGGGATTGAAGATTCTCACAGTTGGCATGCCTAAAAAATGTCTCCGTCAAATTAGTCAGGCACATTAGTCACATTTGTAAAGGAGGTTTGTGAGGTCCATGTCCTTGCTGCTCCTCGTGTAATGACCTTGATCATTCAGTTGAATGAGAAAATAGAGGAGCCAAGATTTACTCTATGTTCTAAATACCTAAATGTTTTTAGATTCACCAGAATATTCTATCAGTTGAGATGTCAACAAGTGAAGTGCAAAATAAATATACTCTAAAGAAATCAAGTTGAATAATGGATTCGAATTACAAAGTGAATTGCTCTGAATAACAAATTACAACAACCAAGCATTGTGACACCACAAGGAGCTTGAATCTTGACCTTCTCTCTATCAGTCATATGAATCTGAAATGAAGTGAGGAAATCTTGGGTAGTATGGGCAGCATGGTGGGGCAGCAGTAGAGTTGCTGGCTTAGAAGCTAGAGAAGCAGGTTCGATCCTGACTACAGGTGCTGTCTGTATGGAGTTTGTGCGTTCTCCCCATGTCCACGTGGGTTTTCTCCGAGATCTTCGATTTCCTCCACACTCAAAAGATGTGCAGGTTTGCAGGTTAATTGGCTTGGGTTTGTATACTTGGTATAAGTGTAAATTATCCCTAGTATGTGTTAATGTGCATGGATTGCTGGTCGGCGCGGTCTCGGTGGGCCGAAGGGCCCGTTTCCGCGCTGCATCTTAATAAAATGCCTCAAGCAGGAACTGAAAAGTTGTTGTACAAATAACAAATTTTAATATGAAGGGAGGCACAGCAGGAGAGTTGGTTTAATCCTGAGTGTGAATGCTGTCTGGATGGAGTTTGTACATTCTCCCTGTGACCTTGTGGGTTTTTTTTCCCAGTGCTCTTTTTTCATCCTGCACTTCACAGAAGGCTGGAGAGGCTTTGGAGAGGGTGCAGAAGAGGTTTACCAAAATGCTGCTGGGATTAGAGGGGATTGGCGATATGGACAGTTTGGATAAATTGGATTGCTTCCCCTGAGAAAACATGGATCAGTTTCTCTGGAACACCAGAGATGGAGGGGAGACCTGATAAAATTATGAGAGGCATAGATAGGGTGGACAGTCACCCTGTCTTTTTTCAAAGGTGGAAATGCCAAAACTAGAAGCCATTGCTTTAAGGCGAGAGGGAGAAAGTTTAAAGGAGATGAGCGAAAAAGGTTTTTACATAGAAAGGTGGGTGCCTAGAATGCACTGCCTGGGATGATGTTGGAAGCAGACACGTTAGAAGCATTTGAAATGCTTTTGGATGAGCACATAGACATGCAGGGAATGCAGTGATATGAATCATGTGCAGGCGGAGGAGAATAATTGACATCATGTTTGGCATGGGCCGAAGGGCCTGTTCCTGTGCTGCACTGTTCTTTTTTTGTTGAAATTATCCACTGCGAAAAAAAAAAAAGCCAATCAGAATATTGTTTAAATGCAGGGAGACTTCAGAATGCTGCAGAAGAGATTTGTTGTCCTTCCAGGTGAGACATTGAAAATTGGTGGCCGGAAACAACAAACGATTTGGAAGAATACTCAGGAAAGTTCTGTTGCAGCTGTGCAGTGCTTTGTTGAGGCTATGTTGAGGCTATGTCTGGAATACTTTTCTCCCCTTGCCTAAATCTGTACACTGTTGACAGCATGGTTGTAATAACGTATAGTCTTTCCGCTGGCTGGATAACAACAAACAAAAAAACCTTAGTACCAGCGACAATAAACAAAACATTTTAAATTAAAGAATAATTAAATCTCTCCGACTGACACTTAAGACTTAAGAAGGGTCTCGGCCTGAAATGTCACCTATTCCATTTCTCCAGAGATGCTACCTAACCCGCTGAATCACTCCAGCACTTTGTGTCCATCTTCAGTGTAAACATCCGCAGTTCCTTCCTACACACCAAATCCATACTGTTTGTTGATACAGGGGGTTTGAGAGAGGAAAACGGTGAATAGTTAAAAGTACGAGAACAGGAAGAATACCCGCAACAAAAATGGCTGAAAATAACCTTGATTTTGTTTTTACAAATTTATCACGGTGAGGAGGTTTACCAGAATACCACCTGGATTAGATGATATTAGCTATGAGGAGAGGCTGGACAAACTTGAATTGTTTTCTCTGGAGTGTCAGAGGTTGCGGGGAGACCTGATAAAATTATAAAGGGCATAGATAGACAGTCATAACCTTTTTTCCCAGATGGAAATGTCAAAGTGTGGATGGTATAGCTTTAAGGTAAGAAATGTGAACTTGGGTTTGCTAGATGGCTAGCCCAACAAGCTTACTGGGCTTAATATCTAATAAAATGTAATGCCTGTTATCAAACAATAGATCCAAACTGATCCTTTTTTTTACTTATTATCATTTTTAATGTAAAGTTTGATACACACCTCATATTGCAGAGAGAGCACACAGAGATGGACAGGTTGCTCAGCAACACAACCAATCAATCAAATACTTTATTGTCATTCAGAAATAGACCAATAGATGCAAGTCTGAACGAAATTTGGTTGCATCTGGCTCCCCGTGCAACATAAAATAACAAAAGGATAAAATAGATAAAAAGATAAAATGGATAAAAAGATAAAATAGATAATAGTGGCGGCACATTACATGGAATTCAAGAGTCTGATGGCTCGTGGGAAGAAGCTGTTGCAGAACCAGCCCATTCTGCTCTTTATACTACGATACCTTTTGCCCGAGGGCAGCAGAGTGAACAGTCCATGATGGAGATGTGTGGGGTCCTTTATAATACTGTTGGCCTTAGATAAGCAACGTTTGCACGCAATGTGAATTGAAGGAAGAGAAGTCCCGATTATTTTTTTCAGCCGTCCTCACCACTCTCTGCACGGACTTCCAGTCGGAGGCTTTACAGTCCCCAAACGAGACAGAGATGCAGCTGGTCAAAATGCTCTCTATAGTGCCCCTGTAGAAAGTGGTGTGGACGGGATGGGGGAGGTGAGCTCTTCTCATCCAGCGCAGAAAGTGCAAACGCTGCTGCGCTCTCATAACTATTGATGTGATGTTATTTGACCAGGTCAGACTGTTCGTGATCTGCACCCCCAGGAACTTAGTGCTACTGACCAACTCCACATCGAACATAATATTCACAGGACACAGATAAAAAGGGGAAAGGAATTCAATTTGTGCTCGGTACCTCTGTGAAGCAAAACGGGAGGGGCGCATGGAGAGGCGTGGAGGAGTGTGGAGTAGCGCGCGGTATCGTGCGGCGCTCCAGGATTCCATGCTGCACTAAATCTTTGCGCGCCACTGGCGTGGTGTATCGCTTACACACGCAGATGTACTGTGGTCGCACTCTGACGTCCTGACCTTGTATGTGTAATCGATGATGACACATGATTACGTCACCGTTCGTAACCATGCGCTGCCGCGCGCCGCCCATACGCAGTCGCCCCGCAATTTACATGTTATGGATATAAGCGCGCACGATTTAAGAGTACATTGTGGATAATTATTTAGCATTTTCAGAACAATGGGAATGTTGGCAATCTTTGGCAACAGGCAATTAACATGAGGAATGAGGAATGAGAAATTGAGGGTTTGGCAAATGTTTGTATTCAGAACGAGCTGGAAATCCTTGCACACAAATTCCTGAAAGGTTACACACCAATACATAGAAATGGAGGAGCAAACCAGATAAGTGATACAAAATGCTAGAGTAACTCAGCAGAACAGGCAGCATCTCTGGAGAGAAGCTATGGGTGATGTTTCGGGTTGAAACCCTTTTCCAGACTGAAGAAGAGTCTCGACCCGAAACATCATCCATTCCTTCTCTCCAGAGATGCTGCTTGTCCCGCTGAGTTACTCCTGCATTTTGTGTCTATCTTCAATTTAAACCAGCATCTGCAGTTCCATCCTACAGTTTAATTTGGTCTGCAACTTGCTACTTTTCATTCACCTCTTTTTTTGAATAGGGGCATTACATCTGCAGTCTTCCAATTGCTAGCACCACTCAAGAAACTGGAACATTGTAGAAAATCACCATAAATATCATAAACTGGGTAAATATCATAAACTGGGTATTCAAATGACGTCACGCGCTCCAGACGGTTGTGCGGATGCATGATGACACGCGCACGACTGTTGCGCATCAGTCACTACCGGCCTGTTGCGTAAATGACATCCAAGTGGGACAGCCCCTTAAGGCAGATGAGCTTAGGGCATGGATAGGTACGAGCGACTGGGACGTTGTAGCCATGACTGAAACCTGGTAAGGGAGGGGCAGGACTGACAGTTCAATGTTCTAGGGTACAGGAGCTTCAGGAGAGACGGGTGAGGAAAAAAGAGGAGGGGGCGGGGTTACATTGTTGGTTAAGGAGGATGTCATGGCTGTGTTCAGAGGTGACATTACGGATGGTTCGTCTAGTGAGGCTATATGGGTGGAGCTGAGGAACAAGAAAAGGATGATCACCTTGTTGGGGTGTACTACAGGCAACCCAATAGTTAACAGGAATTTGTTGAACAAATGTGCCGGGAGATTGCAGACAGCTGCAGGTCAAATAAGGTTGTTGTAGTAGAGGATTTCAACTTTCCCATATAAACTGGGAAAATCATAGTGTGAAGGGTTTAGATGGGGTGCAATTCCTCAAAAGTGTTCAGGAGAGTTTTCTTAAACAGTATGTGGAGGCCCTCACACGTGAGAGGGCAACGCTGGATCTAGTATTGGGAAATTGGGAAGGGCGAGTTAATGAAGGGTGTGGAGGAGCCTTTTGGGACCAGTGACCACAGTTTAATTAGGTTTAAGATAGTTCTGGATAGGGACGGAGAGGGTCCATGTGTTAAAATGCTCAACTGGGGTAAGGCCAACTTTGAGGGTATGAGAGAAGTTCTCGCTCATATTAACTGGAGCAAGTTATTTGAGGGGAATGGAACATCAGCCAAGTGGGATGTTTTTAAAAATGTGTTGAAGAAAGCTAACGTTGTGTACGTCCCCGTAAGAGTGAAAGGTAAAGCAGGCAAATGTAAGGAAGCATCGCTGACGAGGGAAATTGAGATATTAGTCAAAAACAATAAGGATGCATGAGACAGGTATAGGCAGCTGGGATCAAGTGCATTCCTGGGGGAGTTTCAGGAACTAAGGAGTATATTAAAAAAAGAAATCAAAAGGGCAAAAAGGGGCCAGCAGATAGCTCTGGCAGGTAATATTAAGGACAATCCCAAAAGATGTTATAAATACATAAGGGGGGAAAGGGTAACTAGAGAGAGAGTGGGACCTCCGAGGAATCAAAGCAGTCACCTTGTGTGGAGCCACAGAAGATAGGCAGGGTCCTAAATGAGTATTTCTCCTCTGTATTTACCGAGGAGAAAGACAGTAGGACGGAGGAAATTGGAGCAGTCACTGGAAGTGTCTTGAGAGCAATCAGGGTTAGCATTGAAGAAATACTGAAGGTACTGTTGTGTTTGAAGGTAGACAAATCTCCAGGGCCTGATGAGATATATCGGAGGACATTGCGGGAAACTAGAGAGGAAATTGCAAGAGCCCTGGTTGAAATTTACGAGTCATCCTTAAATACAGGAGAGGTGCCAGTACACAGGAGGGTGGCAAATGTTGTACATCTTTTCAAGAAGGGCTGCAGGGAAAATGCTGGGAACTATAGGCTGGTGAGCTTAACACCGGTAGTTGGTAAGACATCACCAAAAAGGTTGGTGATCCTGGGGCAGAGCTGTAGATGTTGTGAACTGCTGGACTTCGGAAGTGCAGAGGCATGAAAATTGCCCAACACAGTTCCACTACTCTGGAAGGTTGAACCAGCAGGTCGAGGACAGCTTCTTCTTTCCGGCGGCTGTCACTCTACTAAACAACGTACCTCCGTGACTGCCAATCACCCCCCTCGGACACTTATTATTTTTTTTTTATTCAAATCGTTTGCTATGATCGCATGGGTTCCATTGACGTTGTCTCTGCGAAGTTAAAGAAAGTTCCAAGAGAGATATTGCTGAATGGATATAGCAAATTTGCTCCATGGAAGGAAGCATAGCATGATGGTGGAAGGTTGCTTTCCTGATGAGTCTGTTGATCATATTGGTGTCGGCATCCTTCACCCTGCTGCCCCAGCACATGGCAGCAAAGAAGATGCACTGACTGCCACTGTTTGGTTGAACATCTGCATCATCTTGCTGCAGACGTTGAAGCAGCGGAGCCTTAAAAAAGCACAGCCGGCTCTGTCCCTTCAGGGCCTCAGCGTTCCTGGACCAATCCAGTTTGCACCCAGGTACACTTTAAGGTATTTGTACTCCCTGGTAAACTGCACATCCACACCATTGATGGAGAGAGGGGCAGAGGTGTCATATAACCAAATAACCATCTGATCCTAATGTCCACCACCAACTCCTTAGTCTTGTCGGTGTTGAGCTGCAGGTGATTCAGCCCACACCACTCAACAAAGTTATTTAGATATAATATATACTTGATAGGCCTATGGCATCCTTTCAACCCATTCTATGTGTCTATTGTTAATAAGGAACTATGTTTCAGTCTGAAGAAGAGTCCTGACCCGAAACATCTGCTATCCATTTCTTCCACATTTGTTTCCAAATCCATTGAGTTACTTTAGCACTTTGTGTTTGACTTGTGTTTGATTACTTTCCTTTCATACAGTGTTGCATTAGCACCGATAACCGCAACATTCTTTAACACAAAGAAAAGTGAGTTAGGTGAACTTTCTCAGATGGGCCAATGGATATATTTATCAAGGACCCATCATCTTAAAGTGAGAGCAGTATATGAGACTAAGGCATCATGGCTCATAGATTAACTTGTGCATAATTCCTATTCTGACTAACCTTTCCCTCATGTGCTCCACCATGAAATAGCTTAGCTTAGAGATACAGTGTGAAAACAGGCCCTTCGGCCCACCGAGTCCACACCGACCAGCAATCTCTGCATGTTAACACTACCCTACACACACGGGACAATTTACACTTATACCAAGCCAATTAACCTACAAACCTGTATGTCTTCGGAGTGCGGGAGGAAACCAAAGATCTTAGCGAAAACCCATGTCACAGGGAGAACATAAAAACTCCGTACTTCCAGCACCCGTAGTCGGGATCGAAGCCAGGTCTCTGGTGCTGCAAGCGCTGTAAGGCAGCAACTCTACCGCAGCACCACATTGCCGCCCATATGAAAATTATTAAAAGAAAGATGTAGGTTGAAGATGCGCTTCTGAGATTCAAGGAGGTGGTGGTGGATAAGAGAGATGTCTCAGTTAGGGAGAGAATGATGGTCATTGTTTGCCACCTGAAAGGTTGAATGGCCCATTAGATTCAATAGACTATAGACAATAGGTGCAGGAGTAGGCCATTCGGCCCCTGGAGCCATCACCACCATTTAATGTGATCATGGCTGATCATCCACAATCAGTACCTCTTCTCATCATATCCCCTGACTCCACTACCTTTAAGTGCTCTATCTAACTATCTCTTGGAAGCATCCAGAGAATTGGCCTCCACTGCCTTCTGAGGCAGAGAATTTCACATTCACAACTCTCTGGGTGAAAACGTTTTTCGTCATCTCCATTCTAAATGGCCTACCCCATATGCTTAAACATGTCCTATTTACACTAGTTCCACCTGCCTGCATTTGGCCAGTATCCCTCCAAACCTGTCCTATCCATGTACGCGTCTAATTGTTTCTTAAAAGTTGCGTTAGTTTCTGCCTCAACTACCTCCTCTGGCAGCTCGTTCCATACACCCACCACCCTTTGTGTACACCATACCACCAGGGGGGCGCCGTACAATGGCTGCCTCGCCAACGGTCTGTCGTCTTTTACCTTCTTGTGTTTTTAGTTTGTTGTAAAATGTATAATTTTGTTTTGGATTATGTGGGGGGGTGTGGTGTGGTGTGGTAAACTTTATTAATCTCTTTCCTTGACGGAGATGCTACTTTTTCCATATCGTATCTCCGTCTGCACTGCGGCCCTAACATCGTGGAGCTGGCGGCCTCTTGCTGGGACCTCGGAGCTCCAACTGTAGCAGCCTGCGAACGTTGCATTGTGAGCTCGCGATCCCTTTACCAGGAATCGACCTCGGCGCTGGAACCACGGGAGTTCGCGGACTAACAACGTGGAGTTCGCAGTCCCTGCTGGGAGACCGACTCCGGGAGCTCCAAGCCACGGGAGCTTCAACCACCCCGACGCAGGAGCTTTGATCGCTGGCTGCGGGAACGTTAATCGTCCCGACTACAGGAGAAAAGGAGGAAAGATAAGACTTTATTGCCTTCCATCACAGTGGGGAATGTCGAGGAGCCACTGTGGTGGATGTTTATGTTAATTTTTTATGTAGTTGTGTGTCTTGTTTCCCTTTTGGTATGACCCTATGGCAAACCAAATTCCTCATATGTTGCAAAACATACTTGGCTAATGAATTACGATTGTGATTATAATTATCCCTCAGAATTCTATTAAATCTTTCCCCTTTCACCTTTAGTTTTAAATATTTTTAACGTTTTTTATAATTTCAGCTTGCTACTGAATGTTGGGAATGTGGAAGTTGTCCACAAACTTTCACTATTCACTGCAGGCTTGACAGAATTTTTAGAAACATGAAAAAGCAATTTAGCTAATAACCCAACGCCTTTTTAAAAAAGCATTTTACAGAATCACATCTTTTGAAATTATTAATATTTAATGACCAAACTTGAAACTAGCGTTGTAATTATCTTATCCAACTAGGGTACTGTTAGATTTTATTCCATAAGCTATGGTTGTGAACAATTCTCCATTGCAGACATTAGACTCTGTCTGTGGAACTGATGCACTATAATGATGAGAACTTTATTCTGTCATTTGTATCTTCCTCTTTGCTCTACCTATTGTACTTGAGTTTGACTTGATTGTATTAATCTACTAGACCAAGTGCAGACCCGTTGGGTCTGTTTTCCCAACGTGTGGTTGTGGGGGGGGGAGGCGGCATGCAGCGTCACACACTAACTATCCCCCCCCCCCTGCACTCGCGCTAATGGGGGGGAGAGAGGGGGGGGGGGTGGGGGAGAGGGGGAGTGGGGGGGAGGGAGGGGGGGGGGGGGGAGGGGGGGGGGGGGGGGGGGGGGGGGGGAGGGAGGGGGGGGAGGGGGGGGGGGGGAGAGAGGGGGGGGGAGAGAGAGAGAGGGGGAAGAGAGAGGGGGGAGAGAGGGGGGAGGGGGGGGAGAGGGAGAGGGGGGAGAGGGGGGGGAGGAGAGGAGGAGGAGAGGGGGGGGAGAGGGGGGGGGGAGAGGAGAAGGGGGGAGAGGGGGAGATGGAGAGGGGAGGGAGGAGAGGAGGGGGGGGGGAGAGGAGAGAGGGGGAGAGGAGAGGGGGAGAGGGGAGAGGAGAGGAGAGGAGAGAGGAGAGGAGAGGGGGGGGGGGGGAGGGGGGAGGGGGGGGGGGGGGGGGGGGGGGGGGGAGGAGAGAGTGCCTTTTTACTTCAACCCAAACCCAAACAACCATTTGCAGGCAGTGCGTTTTTACCTCTAACCATATTTTCATTTTCAAACCAAATTAAGGGTACTCACAGTGCTGTAAACATTTGTCAGTGTCATTCAAATCTCTGATTGAGGCACACCACTTGCAGAGACTGGTTGAGGCACACCACATCCTGGTTTTATAGTTGCTCCCCCTCCCTCCAGCAGGGGCAGCAGAGAGAATGGGGAATGTTGTAAAAACAATAATATCTCTGTCAATTTTCATTGACGGGAAAAATCCTCAGCACACACGCGGTGGAGGGGGGCTCTGAGCGAGGTGGCCAAAAATGATGGCCATAGGTGGCGGCGTACTCTTGGAAACCGCAGCACAGAAAGCCGAAACCGGTCAAGAACAGAGTTTTAGTAATATAGATAGTATTATCTGATCTGATTAAATAGGATGCAAAACAAAATGTTACACTGTACTTTGGTACCTGTGACACTCAAGCCTAAACCTTTGCCCGTAAAATATTTTCGATTTCACCTCTTTTTCCTTAGGTGAAGAAAGGTGGGAAGCTTAATTTAGTTTGATGGAATTTAGAATTGATCACAGGACTGGAAAAGTAACAATGATGAGGCTGGTAAGAAAGGCAAGATAGATGTGTGAGATGTGGTGCTGGATAAGATACAAGCTTTCCGATGTGTCTGAACAGACTAGGCAATGGAATTAGACAAGTAATGTAAAAACTGGAGAGCTTATTCATTCTGTTTTGTCAATATTGCTTTAGTGCTCTGATTCAATGGTCATTGTTAAGTCCTGGCTTTTTCAAGTTTGTGATCAGTTCATTAAATAATATACATTGTAATGCCTATTCACGTTGGCAGCAGTTGTGGCACATAGAGGGAATGGATTGCTGGTGTGATTTCCAGCTTAAATGAACAACTTTCAACAAGAGTTGAAAGTTGACCACAGCTTGACTTCACCACAGCTCCAAAACTGCCCCCTTTGTTTTTTAAACAAGATGATTATAGGTAGTTTTAAACAGACGGTACAAATTGAGCAACACCGGAAAAAGAAACAGGAGAGGAGGGCACAAATTGAACTTCTTCACACGACTGACAAGTTTAACCTTGAGATCCACATTTTATGAAGGCTCCGATTTTACAAATGCTCATTAAATTGTTCATTATTAATATTAACAAATGCAATAACAGAAGCAGCGGTGACCTTGTTGCATTGCATTTAATTTTCTTTTCCTTCAAAAGCAATAATAACCTTTATAATTGCAGAATCATTTATAAAATGTCATTAGCAAAAAAAAAATTCCACTGTCTAGAAATTGCATTCAATATTTAATTCACAAGATCATTACACACATTATCTTGCTTAGATAAACCAGCTGCATTAATTGTGTGGTGGCTATCTATTAACAATCTATATGGCACATTATATATTTTTGTGTTACACGCATACATTCCTTATTTCAAGAGTAAGCAATAAAGGATAATGTATTATTGAGCTCTTCACATACCCTCCTCCTTCTGACTATAAATAATGGTTTTCGACGGGAGCAGATGCAGCTCTTTATGGGCGAGGCCAGATACTAAAGCCAGTCTTTACTATTTCTACACCCACAATCATCTCAGTAGGTCGTTTGTAGTTAAACGCACCACTTAGTGTGCTTCTGAATAGTGGATGGAGTGTAACCATTGACTTCAATGCACTGCATTAGAATTACATAGAGTTATGAAGTTGGCTCAGGCAGCACAGACAATGTCTGCAGGAAGGTTTATGAGCTTCTTTATATAGACAATGGGTTATCTAACTGCAAGACAAGCCCATAGACCTGGAAGACACAGTGTTGATTTCAAGTAAAGTCAGCTTTATTGGCATACACCAACATAGAAACATAGAAAATAGGTGCAGGAGTAGCCCATTCGGACCATCGAGCCAGCACCGCCATTCAAAATGATCATGGCAGATCATCCAAAATCAGTATCCCGTTCCTACTTTCGGCCCATTTCCCTTGATCCTAGGAGGAGATACCAGTACAATGAAATTCTTGCCTGTAGCAGAATTCCAAGCACTAAGATCATAAGATCCTAATGGGCCTGTCCCACTTAGGCGACTTTATAGGCGAATGCAGGAGACTTTGCGGGCACCATATGGTCGTCACATGTTCGCGGGTGTTTGCCGGGGAGCCGCCTTCATGGTCGTGAGGAGTTCCCGCATTCTGGGAACTGGTCACGGCCTCATTATGGTGGCCGCAAATTTTTCAACATGTTGAAAAGTTAGCGGCGACCAGAATGAACCCGCCATGGAGAATAGCGAGAATTCTCGTGCCTTAGGTGGGTCGCCAGGAAATCCTTGTGGGTTGTCAGGAGGTGGAAGGTTGTCGTAGGTTCTCGTGGATTGTAGCCGGTGCTGACCGGTGAATTTCATTGGCTCAATGGGGAAAAAAAAACGTAAGCAGCAGTTTTCAGAACCAAGGATAACCGACCGGTAATGTTAAATGTATCTTTGGCTTCTTAAAAGTTGTCTCCACTCCTTCTCCCCCTTCTCTCCCCCCCTCCCCCCCTTTTTAAAGGAGTTATCGTACACTCCCTCCCTGCTCCTCCCCTCCTTAATTACAGCCTCCCTCCCTTCCCTCTCCCTCATGTCTGTGTGTCTCTCCCTCCCTTTCCCTCCTTGGCTCCTTCTCCCTCCGTGTGAATTTCACTCAGCCTGCCTCTTTTTAAAGTTATCGTACCCTGTGCTCCCGGCTTAATTACAGCACCAAAAAGGTTCATGTCTGTGTGTGTCTGTTTCACCTTGGCTTTGTACCGTGTGAATTTCACTCAGACAGCGCTCCTCCAGCTTGCCCTGCCCCCTCCTACATAAAAGGGCTGGTTGTGTGTGTGTGTGTGCGCGCGTGTGTGCACGCACATGTGTGTGTGTGTGTGTGTGTGTGTGTGTGTGTGTGTTCCACTCTGACAGTCACCGTTCCAGTCGCCTAAGTGGGACAGGCCCAGAAGTGATAGGAACAGAATGAGGCCATTCGGCCCATAAAGTCTACTCCACCATTCAATCATGGCTGATCTATCTCTCCCTTTTAACCCCATTCTCCTGCCTTCTGCCTTGAAATCAATGGTTATACTCCATCTGGCTACTCAGAAGCAAACCCCAGTAGTGTGTTCTGCCACAAACGATTGTTTTACGGTCAACTACTAACAGCTTTATAGTCATGATATACATAAAGTCTGTAAGAGCACAAGTGCTTCAATATCTCCTTGCCAATCAGAATCAAAAGGTTTAGCTACATCTTGGGCTGAACGATGACAGGTCATGGATGATCACCCATGATTTCATCCTTTAGGGTAGAGTTTGATCTCAGCAGGTTTATGTTGGCACCAGAGGTGTGAGACATTTTCTCAGAGGGTGGGAGGGAATTTCAACCTTGCAAATGGATCAAATTCACAGATCTTACATACCTGTTTATAGTAAGGCCAAGTCTGAGGGAGCAGCCCAGCAGCTACGGCATTTGCAAGTGGCAAATGCAATTTGATGCAAATAGATACATAGAAACATTGAAAATAAGTGCAGGTGTAGGCCATTTAGCCCTTTGAGCCAGCACCACCTTGCAATATGATCATGGGCGATCATTCAGAATCAGTACCCCGTTCCTGCTTTCTCCCCAAATCCATTGATTCCGTTAGCCCTAAGAGCTATATCCATCTCTCTCTTGAAAACATCCATTGAATTGGCCTCCACTGCCTTCAGTGGCAGAGAATTCCACAGATTCACAACTCACTGGGTGAAAAAGTCTTTCCTCATTTCAGTCCTAAATGGCCTACCCCTGATTCTTAAACTGTGACTCCTGGTTCTGGACTCCCCCAACATCGGGAACATTTTTCCCTGCTTCAAGCCTGTCCAATCCCTTAAGAATTTTATATGTTTCTATAAGATATCCTCTCATCCTTCTAAATTCCAGTGAATACAAGCGCAGTCGACCCATTCTTTCACTGGGCTTGGTGACAGGATCGTTAGGATAGCGATACCTTGTTGTCACTTGTACAGTGACAGGTACAGTGAAAATCTTTGGTTTTGCATACAAAACGCACAAAAGAGTCGCTACGAAGGTGCTGACAAAATTACAAAAGCTACTCATCCCTTCTTCCCACCACATCCGCAACCAGGTCCCCCTTTGTTCTCGACCCCCCCCATGTGGGTTTTTTGTGAGGGGAGAAGAAAAAAGGCACAACTATAAATTGTACGTCTCCTTATCCAAGATCAGACTTTTTTTGAGACTTGAGACTTGAAAGTTGCAAGATAGCACTGGAATGTGATGACTCGTTGTGTGTTTTCCCAGAGAGGATCTAATTTGGTTGCCTATGATGGTATGGTATAGTTTGACTGAATAGCACACAGAACAACATTTGTGCTATATATCTGTACACAACAATAATAAAGTAAACTTAACCAAGCAATAAATGCATGGTGCAGCTATGGCTTTGAGAGAATCAGAAAGGAAATTGCCATTGTACGTTGAGATTTACTATGGCTGATTATTATGAGAAAACTGGTTTGATTTTACAAAGGAAGATTGGATAGCCATCTCCATCCAGCTCTTTTCCATATCTGTAAACTCATAGTCATAGATTTATAATGCAGGGAAACTGGCTCTAAAGTCCAACTCGTCCATGCAAGCCAAGGTGCTTATTTGAGTCAGTCCTGTTTCCTTGCATGTGATCTATATTCCTCCAAACCGTTCCTATCCATGAACCTGTCCTAATGTCTTTCTGTCATTGCAATATCATTCTGTCTAATTCCTGGTCCCCTTACCATCTGATTAGATTCTTAATTAGTACAGGTGACAGAAGTTATGGGGAGAAGGCAGGAAAATGGGGTTAGGAAGGAGAGATAGATCAGCCATGATTGAATGGCGGAGTAGTTTTTATGGGCAGAATGGCCTAATTCTGCTCCTATCACATGATCGTGTGATCTGTGTGAAAAATGTGCCCTTTAGCTGCCCTTTAAATCTATTTTCTCTCACTTTAAACCTATGCCCTCTAATTTTAAACTTCCCAACCCAGGTGGAAAAATGGTGACCAACCACATTATCTATGCCCCTCATGATTAGTTTAGTTTAGTTTATTGGCACATGTACCGAGTTCTGAAAGGTCTCCCCTTAGCCTCCTTCACTCCAGCCTAGCCACTCTCCCCTTTTAACTGAAGCCCTCCAGGGTGAGCAGGTTTTGGAGCCACAAACTTTGTCATCCATTAGGGTTAGGGTTACTTCCAAGCTTAGTTTGGTTTATTGTCCCATGTACTGAGGTACAGTGAAAAGCTTTTGTTGCGTGCTAACCAGTCAGCGGAAAGACAAGACATGATTACAATTGATCCATTTACAGTGTACAGATACATTGACTGCAACTGTGCTTTTAGAGTTGCAGAGTTATTCCAATATTGCCAAATTGTCCTTCTGGCATTACGGTAAAGGTTTGTTATATTCCTATCGGTCTGCATCTTTAATGTTACGGTGTGTAGGAAAGAACTTTTACATTCAATTCTCTTCACTGCGATCCCAGCGAATGATCTAAGCTGGAAAAGGTAGAGCATGAGGACAAAACACTGACACACACTCAGATGCATTTTTAATAAGCAAAAATAGAATAACCTTTGACTACTCTAGCTTGGTAAGAAAACAGTCAAAAGTTACCGTTCGAAGATGTAAGGATAGGGTGGGAGGAGGGGAAGGGGACAGGTTTTCCACCATCTTTAATATGATAACATTCAGCAGACTGAGCACGTGTGATGTTCCTCACTTTCTAATGTATTGGTGGTACATCGTGGAAACCAACACAGGTAGATACAGTCTCCAGAAAAACGATGAGATGGGTGTGTGACATGACATCAAAGAGAATGTTAGAAATCTCCAGAGAAAGCCACATCCATATCTTGTGAAAAAGAAGAACCATGTAAGTCCTAATAGTCCCTATCTACCCCACTTAGTACATATCTTTGATGGTTTCTGGTCCTGATATTATGCAAATGTAGCAGACATATGCATACTCTTTTTTCTGAGATCTAAAACAAGTTTATTTTATTTTAGTTTTTTGTTTGTCATGTGTACCAAAGTGCTGTGAGAAGCTTTTCCATGCATGCTATCCAGTCAAAGAAAAGACAATGCATGAATACAATCAAGCAGTCCACGGGTAAAGGTACAACATTTAGTATAAAGATTTAAAGTGAGAGAGAAATATTTAATAAAAGGAGCAACTTTTGTTGACACATCTGAAAAAGATTTGGCAGTGGAAGTAATAAAGGCTGATAGATTTACAACATTGAAGAGACATTTTGGAACATTTAACACACATGGATAGGAAAGGTTTAGAGGGATATGAGTCAGGTAGAGGCAAGAGGGAATAACTTGATTAGGTAACTCAATTGATGAGGAGAAGTTGGTTGCAAAGGGCTGCATAACTGTTTGACTATAATTCTGGTTACATGGAACTTGGTTATGCATCACCTACACCTAGAATTAAATGGATAGAAACATAGAAACATAGAAATTAGGTGCAGGAGTAGGCCATTCGGCCCTTCGAGCCTGCACCGCCATTCAATATGATCATGGCTGATCATCCAACTCAGTATCCTGTACCTGCCTTCTCTCCATACCCTCTGATCCCCTTAGCCACAAGGGCCACATCTAACTCCCTCTTAAATATAGCCAATGAACTGGCCTCAACTACCCTCTGTGGCAGAGAGTTCCAGAGATTCACCACTCTCTGTGTGAAAAATGTTTTTCTCATCTCGGTTTTAAAGGATTTCCCCCTTATCCTTAAGCTGTGACCCCTTGTCCTGGACTTCCCCAACATCGGGAACAATCTTCCTGCATCTAGCCTGTCCAACCCCTTAAGAATTTTGTAAGTTTCTATAAGATCCCCTCTCAATCTCCTAAATTCTAGAGAGTATAAACCAAGTCTATCCAGTCTTTCTTCATAAGACAGTCCTGACATCTCAGGAATCAGTCTGGTGAACCTTCTCTGCACTCCCTCTATGGCAATAATGTCCTTCCTCAGATTTGGAGACCAAAACTGTACGCAATACTCCAGGTGTGGTCTCACCAAGACCCTGTACAACTGCAGTAGAACCTCCCTGCTCCTATACTCAAATCCTTTTGCAATGAAAGCTAACATACCATTCGCTTTCTTCACTGCCTGCTGCACCTGCATGCCTACTTTCAATGACTGGTGTACCATGACACCCAGGTCTCGCTGCATCTCCCCTTTTCCTATTCGGCCACCATTTAGATAATAGTCTTCTTTCCTGTTTTTGCCACCAAAATGGATAACCTCACATTTACCTCGACTCACCTCTTCAAATTAAATATTGAGCGTTGCTCATGGTTTTGACCTGCTGGTGACAACTACTCCCCAGAGAAATACAATCATACCGGACGTTCACTAACTGCATTCATACTTTGCCTAAAGCTGATGACTTTTCTCGTGGGAGTAGCAGCAGTTTTAGTTTCTGTTTCCCTGATAAATATTTCTCCATTTATCCTTCACATCTGTGACTCCCCCTGGAGTCAACCAAAATAAGTTATCTTTAAGTGTTTTTCGACATAGTCAAGCACTTGGCAATATCAATTTGCTACAGAGCAGGATAGGCAAGGCGTTGTTTTAAAGAAGATATACTTTCAGCAGAGGAATAATAGGTAGATGAGGAATAAATCCTTAGAATCCACTAACGACATCCACAGAAATGCTATATAATATTATTCCCTGCAGAGCATGAAAGTTGTTTCTCTCCATCGTTTATATTTATTCTCTGGAATGCTTTAGAAAATTCTGGTATTTTGAAATTTGCATGAAATATTACGACGGTAAGCTTGCATTGCTTTTTGTTTTATCTGGATGGCTTTGACTGAAAGAATGCCGGCCAGCGAACCTCCAACTACACTTGGAGTTTTGCCTCTTGCCCAGGGCTCATGGAAAACATCACAACTCTGAATTATGTCCTTTTGTTTTCTCTGTTGACTGGTTTTGATTTTGTTTTTAATTGGCACAGAATTTTGGCACACGTACAATGTAAGGATATGCGTCTTGCATGCAGTCAGAGGAGATCAATTAAAAGGCATTGTGTTTGGCACAGTCATTGGGTGCTGAATAGCCTATTAATATGTTGTTTATAGAAACAAAAATAAGCTGCAGATTATTATATTCTTTGTGGAAACAATGAGCTGCAGGTGATGGTTTACAAAAAGGGACACAAAGTCCTGGGGTAACTCAGCAGGTCAGTCATCTTCCCAGGAGAGTTGCGATACTCCAGCACTTTATGTCCTGTTCTGTTCTTTGCTTTATCATTTTAACATGAAAGTGAAAAATAAAACGTGGTATTCTTATGGTTAAGAATCTGCAGAAACCACATTTATTTACCAACTCAGACCTGGTACATTTCTGAAACTTTTTCGTACTTGGTTAGGAAATTGTGCTTCATTTTCACTTAGTCAAAAATCCCAAACCTGCTTTCTAATAGCAGCATACCTCCAGTAACTCACCATCGACCAAGATGCTCAACTTTAATTAGAGATGGTCAATTAGTCAACAAAATAAAATTGTACAAGGCATTGGTGAGACCAAATCTGGAGTATGGTGTACAATTCTGGTCGCCAAATTATAGGAAGGATGTCAACAAAATAGAGAGAGTACAGAGGAGATTTACTAGAATGTTGCCTGGGTTTCAACAACTAAGTTACAGAGATAGGTTGAATAAGTTAGGTCTTTATTCTCTGGAGCGCAGAAGGTTGAGGGGGGACTTGATAGAGGTCTTTAAAATGATGAGAGGGATAGACAGAGTTGATGTGGACAAGCTTTTCCCTTTGAGAATAGGGAGGATTCAAACAAGAGGACATGACTTCAGAATTAAGGGACAGAAGTTTAGGGGTAATATGAGAGGGAACTTCTTTACTCAGAGAGTGGTAGCGGTGTGGAATGAGCTTCCAGTGGAAGTGGTGGAGGCAGGTTCATTGGTATCATTTAAAAATAAATTGGATAGGCATATGGATAAGAAGGGAATGGAGGGTTATGGTATGAGTGCAGGCAGATGGGACTAAGGGGAAAAAAAAATTGTTCGGCACGGACTTGTAGGGCCGAGATGGCCTGTTTCCGTGCTGTAATTGTTATATGGTTATATGGTTAGTGTGGCCTTTCCAAATAATGTCCAGATCCAACATATAAATAAGCAAAGATTATATTTTTATTAAGTGACTTTAGAGATACACCCTGGAAACAGGCCCTTCGGCCTACCGAGGATGTGCCGACAGGCGATCACCTGTACACTACACACACTTACAACTTACCAAAACCAATTAACCTACACTCCAAAGACCTACAGATTTGCAGGTTAATTGGCTTTGGTAAAATATTACATTGTCTCTAATGCTACTGTACGGTGTGATCGATGGTCGGCATGGACTCGCTGGGCCAAAGGGCCTGTTTCTGCGCTGTATTTCTAAAGTCTAAAGCCAATCTGCAGGCTGGCGTTCTGTGACCAGGGGTGTTTTGCAGGGATCTGTCTGAGAGCTCTGCTCTTTATGATACATTTAGACGGCTTGGATCTTAAATGTAGATTGGTTAGTTAGTCAGTTTATAGATAACACCAAGCTTGGTGGGCTTGTGGACTATGAGGAAGGCTGTCAAAGGATACTGTGGGTTATAGATCAGTCACACACATGTGTGGAAGAATGGCAGATGGAGTTTAACCAAGCAAGTGTGGAGTGTTGCACTAATGGAGGTTGAATATAAGGGGAAAATATACAATCAATGGCATGACCATTAACAGCAATAATCTTGGCATCTATGTCCATAACTGAAAGTGGTAAAGTGTTTAAGAAGGAACTGCAGATGCTGGAAAATCAAATGTACACAAAAATGCTGGAGAAACTCAGCGGGTGCAGCAGCATCTATGGAGCGAAGGAAATAGGCCACGTCTCGGGGCGAAACCCTTCTTCAGTGATCAGTGGTAACAAGGGTATATAGAGTAGTAAAGAAATTGAGCATGTGTCAGGAAGTCATGATGCAGCTTAATAGGATTAGGCTAATCCATATTTGGAATATTGCATGCAGTTCTGATTTCCCCAGTACAGGAAGGATGTGACAGCTTTAGAAAGCGTGTGGAGCAGGTTTACCATTAGTGCCTGGATTAGAGGGTACTAAGTACAGGGAGAGGGCAGACACACTTGGATTGTGTTCTCTGGAATGCCAGAGGTTGTGGGGAGACCTGATAGAAGTGCATACAGTTATGAGAGGCATAGATAGGGTAGACAGTCAGAGTCCTTTTTCCTAGGATGGAAAGATCAATTACCAGAGGGCATTGCTTTAAGGTGAGTGGGGCAAAGTTTAAAGATGTACGGGGCAAGTACAGTGAGTGCCTGGATTTTTGCCTCCATGTGTGGCCGAGGCTGGTGATTGAGGCAGATAGAATAGTGTCATTTAAGAGACTTTTGAATAGGTACATAAGTATGGAGGGGTATAAATTTTGTGCAAGCAGATAAGAGTAGGTCTTGGCATCATATTTGGTACATACATTGTGTGCTGAAAATCCCGCTTTTTGTGCCATACTATTTTATGTTCTATTCTAACGGGATATTGTCATTTTGTGCCCTACATAGCCTCACCCTTTTACTGTAAGCCCTGACTTTTCATTCCCCCGCTCTCTACTGAAGGCAATTTCCTTGCCAGTTACCCTTTACACTCTGTATTACATTTCCTACACCCCTAGATCATTTCAGATGGAGAGCACTCAGGATGTGGATGTTCTACCTACAGCTCTTTGAATATATATGTGTATATATGTATATATATATATAATCTGTCTCTCTCTTGCTCATAGACAGAGGCATGAAAATGATGTTTTGAACATGCAAAGTGCATGTTTTGTTGCACTTGCGCAGTTTTATAGGGATGTTAGAGGGCCGTTAGCTACTGGTTTGGATCGTACACCTATCTTTTATATGCAGATGAGCTTTAGTACTTGAAATATTAATTTTGATGACAACTGATTAGTGAAGAAAGACAGGCTCCTTAAACTCTTAACTAAATCACACTTGCCACAGAACTAAATCAGGTTGATTTAAATTCAAAACATGTTAATGTGGACTGAACTAAACAGAAAGGCAATAAGAAAAGATTGTGTAGGATTTGTCATTCATGGGATCTAGATCCACTGGGGAAATTTGTATGGAAAGAATTTTCTGCAGCTCAAAGATGTGTTTTTCATTTTTGTGCTTCCTTTTGCCATGCACATTATGAAGCTTGCACCCAATGTGGAGAAATAAAGGCTTGAATCAAATGACTGCTTTGAAGGGCAAAATGTAATTAATTGTATGCCACTTAAATCATGAAGGTTTATATCATTTTCTTCATTGATTTCTAAAGTGATCTGCTGTTTAATTACAACAGTTCTTAAGATTCATAAATTAAGCTCTGGCTCTATTTCCAATTGATTTTCTACAGCGCAATTCATTTAAAGGACAGTCAAATTTCTTGTTTGCAGTTAGAACGGGAAAAAAAAACCCTCATGGAGCAGATGGCTGTAATGTCATGTTGAAAAAAAGGGTATGATGCAACGTTGCCCACTCCTTGGTGTTTTGGGGAAATGGCAATGAATGAGCATTTATTTGAAGATCCATTATCTAAAGTAATTGCCTCAGCAAGGCCAAGGTCACCTTGACAGGATCTAAGATGTATGTGCATTACGTAGGTTGAAATAAAGAAGAGATTAGTCATCTTGCATTTCTTTTGTCCTGGTATGTTTAGCTTCAGTCGTAGGAAAAAATGTAATCTAGAATTGATCGATATCCTGCATGTAGAGATCAATCAAGGAGCATATAAAGGGTTTCTCGCCTCATACAATGAAAAGGTTGGGCTTAAGATGGAGGGAATGGAGTTGTGGTGTGTTGTTAATATCATAGAGAAAAACATACTGGTTATTCCCTCTGAGTATTATGCTTTAACAGCACTTTCATCTTTGCAACCTTGCATTCTCCACATATGTTTTCTATTTGGACTTTACACATGGAAGTGCATTCTTCTTCCGAACTAGGACTATGGGTGACAATTGATCAAAGCTCAGGACCAGCAGGTTCTAGCAAGGAAGCGGGATAAGGAAGGCAAGGTAAGGGAACCAAAGAGGCTGTAAATTTGGTCAAAGGAAAAAGGAACTGTAAAGTTCAGGAAGATGAAATTGGACAGGCGCTTTATGGAATACAAAGCAAGTAGAAATTAACACAAGTAGGGCAATTAGAATGTCCAAATGGGCCATGAAATGACTTTGGCGATTCAGATTACAGAAAATTCCAATCCTTTTTACATGCACATTAAAAAGAAGAGTGTAACCATGGCAAAGGTAGGACTTCTCAAGGATAAAGAGTTGAGTTGAATAAGTTTATTGGCCAAGTATTCACATACAAGGAATTTGCCTTAGTGCTCCTCCCGCAAGTGACAACATGACATACAGTGACAGATTGGAATGACACATAAAACATTAAACATTAATTATATAACATTATCGAATCTTTGTAGGGTTTGCACAGAGAGAGTCAAGAGAGAATCAAGAGAGAGTTTATTGTCATGTGTCCCAGACACAAACGAACAAACACATACAAAACAGCAAGGAGCAGTACACCGTGGCAGCCATCGTCAGCGCCAGCAGCTCAAGCAGCAGCAGCTACACTGAAAGCAGTGGAAGTGCAAAGGAGGAAAGATGTGCTTGGATTCAAGGGATATATACAGGGTATAAGAGTAGTACTTTGCATCTATATTCCCCAAGAAGACCATGGAGGAGAGTGGGACCAGTGTGGAGAATACTAACTTGCAAGGGAAGTTATAGGAAGCTAAGAGAAGTGCATATGATTTACTCCCATTTGGAAGATAAAAGGCTAACCATGCGCAGTCAGCATGGATTTGGACATGCAGGTCATGTTCTTATTAATTAATAGTAAGATTAAATGAGAACTTACCAGTTTGAAGTTTGATCTGTATTTTATGAGGGATTACGTGAAGAAGCCCGTTGGGACGCATGCGTGTCATTCTTCAAAGCAGCGGTGTGAGATCACAGATAACTGTAATGACTAAACATAGTAAGATTAGAGAAGAGGTACCAGGGGGTATATGACACCAAGGGTGGGAGCGGACCACGCACCACCCCTCGTGGTAACTACTGGCCGCGGGACAGATCAAACATCGCCAGCTGGGGGCTCTGACTTTGACTCTTACTATCGGGGGGGGGGGGAGAGTGCAGTGGAGCGATACGTGTATTTTTTAAATCACAGTGATGTGATGGATGTTTATGTTAAATGTAATTATGTTGTGTCTGGGGTCTACTGTGTGAGGTATGTATGTTAACATAATTTGGATTTCGTTTGGACCTGGGTCCATGACAAATAAATTGATTCTGATTTGATTAACCGAATTTTTATAGGGTTTGCACAGAGAGAATTTAGAGAATCTTAAATTGTTTTTGTCATGTGTCCCAGTTTCAAACGAACAATTACATACAAAACAGCAATGTTTTCAGTACAACGTGGCAGCCATCGTCAGCGCCATTTGCTCATTGGTACAGCAACTACACTGCAAGCTGATGTAGCTGCAGCCCTGGAGGAAAGATGTGCTTGGAATCAAGGGATATATACAGGGTATAAGAGTAGTACTTTGCATCTATATTCCCCAAGAAGACCATGGAGGAGAGTGGGACCAGTGTGGAGAATACTAACTTGCAAGGGAAGTTATAGGAAGCTAAGAGAAGTGCATATGATTTACTCCCATTTGGAAGATAAAAGGCTAACCATGGGCAGTCAGCATGGATTTGGACATGCAGGTCATGTTCTTATTAACCTAATAGTAGATTAAATGAGAACTTATCCCTTTTGAAGTTTGATCTTACTATTTATGAGGAGTTATTGATGAGGGAACAATGAAGAACCCCCCAGGACCCTCCCAATGTCAGCGAAAATGCATCTGTCGGGTGTGAGCCACAGATAACTGGTTGACTGTAGTAAGATAGAGGTACCAGTTAAGTATATGGAGGTGAATAATTGATATCTGGTGTTCCATATCGTAACTGCTGTGAAATACAGCAAATCAAACTGGTAGTTCTATTCAATCTTACCCATTTGGTGTTGTCATTGAATGAGCGTGAAGATTGTCTGCTCTGTGATTTCAGTCTTCGTGGTAAACGAGTCTATGCATCACGTCTGCCTTGACTGTGGGAGGAATTGTGTTAACATAATTTGGACATGAATTCGACATTGAAATCATAAAATTGTTTAACACAAGTTTATAACCCCTTTTTGTCCACTGTTTAAATTAATTTACAGAACTTAAATTATTTCTGCAAATGATCCAGGTTTCATTACTGATTATTACAAAATAATTGGAATGTTTTCCCCTCCAGACCATCCTGCTGCCTTAGGGATTTGGTCCATTGGTACATCCAACTGTATCGCTGCCGATGTAGTTGCAGCCCTGGTAGAAGAGAGATTTTTAAGTTTAGTATCCACCCCAGCCTGTGTTAGCAACTGTTTCAGCCATCTTGAGATGGTCTGGACCTTCACTCTTGGTGTGGTTGCTAGTGGCTGACCAAAATGTGCCTTTTCATTGCCTCTTAGGATATTCGTTTTCTCCATGTATAAGGACAGATGTCTTATTATACACAGGCGGTGATCTGTTGGGTATGACCTAATTGTATATTGAGGCCTGCTGATCCCTTTTCTGTTCTGCTTACTATCATATAAATATGAAAACTAATATTTTCTGTTGAGAAAGGTCATGTTGTCCAGTCTAGTTTTTGCAGTGACTGTATCCTCTGTGCCGTGACCAATACCATTAGCATGACTGTTTTAATGTCAGTCTGTGTAGGGACAGAACTGTTGCTGGAGACCAATTCCTGAGCAACTTCAGGATTATTCTCACATCCCATATTTGGGAGTACTTGGTTCCCCCCATAGGTTTTGTACCAATATGCGATGAACATGTAATGGTATGTCCCCTGCCATAGTAAACGCTAGGGCTGGTTTCTGGTTTGATGTGAACAGCCTGTAACTGATGCCCCTCATTTGGCATAGCTTTAGGCCTGTCAGGTTGTCCCATCAGATGGAATTTTATGTCTCTGATTCCACTTTGATACCACTGGGAACCATGGTTAGTAAGAGCATCGGGTTTTACCAATCAGATGCAGGTCATTGAAGTAACATTTTGAAATTAATGGTTAAGTCACAAAGGATGCGAATAAATCGATATGATGGTGACCATCCATATTTTGTTTTACCGTGATATCATAAAAATACTACACGAATTCTAATCCATTTGGTGTTTCAATTAAATTTGCGTGACCTGGTGCTGCCAGTTGAATTTTGCGCTTCCTGGTAGGTTCCCTTGATATCAAAATCTCACTGGAACACCATTGCGGTTTTGTATATGTTGAACATGGAGTCTGTTGTTATAACCCTGTGTTGTATGTATCCCTGGATACTGGTATTGGTATCATGGCTCCGCCCCCAAGTGCACAGAAAAGAGTGTAGTACCATGGAAATCTTACTGCCCAATGTATTGGATAGGGGAACAAGGCCAGACCTACCTCTATAGTTACCATTTTAGTTCCAGGTTTACTTTTTGTAGGGTAGTTTCACTGATCTGTGTAGCGCTGGGGACCTGCATGGATTTTCAGTTTGTATTTTGTTCTCTGTTGTTTTGGTAATGTAGATCTTCCAAATTGTGTGGCTGGCCAAGGCAGCCATCATTATGCCAATTGCTTTAGCTACTTTCACCAGTCTGATGGATGGTTTGCTGATGTCAGTGAGGTTATTGCAAGCGTTAAATCTCTAGCCTTTCCCTTAGGCATGGGTTCCAGTAGGTTCTCTTGTTCCTGCACCCCATGCATACTTGTCTTTTTCTTCTGCGGACCCTCTTCCAGGTCAGCCCAGAAAAATGAATCGCAGTTTTCCAAGTAACTTTTTGTGGTAGAAGCACTGTGGCAGCCCTCCAAAGGTACTGCTGTGGGTATATCATAGGGCCCACAGTGACCCGACTCCATCTCCCGGAGTCTGTCACGTTGGAGCAAAGCTCCATACGCCGCTTCTTCCGGCTCCAGCGCTCTCGGGCGCTGGCTGCCCGCGGTTATTCAAAGTCGGACTCCTCTGAGTCCACGACCTTGTTTGTTTTGTGTCTAGCCTTACCGCTCGGCCGCATGGATCTGGCCGGTGCGGAGGCGACATCAGGCACAGCTGATCTCACTACGGGTGATCCAAGTGCCGCTGGCTGCTGCTGGCTGCCCGCTGCTCCACTGTCCTCCTTCTCCAGCTTTGTCCATACTGCCCTTCCATGGAGTGGATATGGCCGGTGTGGAGGACATCTGGCACAGCTGATTCCATCTAGCCCACCAGCTTTGTCGCAGCCCGTTGTTTCTGCACCTGCAATCAGCATGGAAATACAAAAAAGACTGCAGCTCTTACCTGCAGGTCCAAGTTAAAATCGTTGCTATGGGTGAGCGTCGTTCCACCCCGTCTGCTGCCATTATTGACTGGTCAAAAGTCAACGGCCCCATTTGAATAGTCTCCCGCCCGGCCGTGGTGTTCTGGCCGGCGCGGGACCAAAAGTCGGCACTGCTCTTTCCATTACGGGAGACTAACGTGCCTTTGGCTGCTGCTGCCGGCTGCCTGCGATTCCGCTGTCTTCCCTATCCAGCTTCACTAGCAGCACTTGTGGACACTCCTTCGTCCACCTTCCCCTCCTGTACAGACCCAGCGCGGGGAAACATTGGTTTTGCTCCCTCTCCCGCCCGGCCTGGTGCGGGAGCGAGTCGGGAGCGAAAGTCGGGCACAGCTATTCCCATTACGGGAGATTAGCGTGCCTTTGGTTGCTGCTGCCGGCTGCCCGCAAATCCGCGGTCTTCCCCAGCCAGCTTTACTAGCAGCATTTGTGGACACTCCATTGTCCAGCTTCCCCTCCTGTGGATAAAACCCAGCTATTCCCATTATGGGAGATTAGCGTGCCTTTGGTTGCTGCTGCCGGCTGCCCGCAACTCCGCGGTTCACCCCCGCCAGCTTTCCCGCAGCCTTCATGGATCTGGTCCATGTTTCCACCTAAAGGTGAGTGGAAAGGAACGCAGAGTCTCCTTACCTGCTGTTCCTGGTTTTCAAATTTTGCCGCTAGGGGAACGTCGTTCCCCCTTGCTGTGACTTGTTGCAATGCGTGTAGCGATATGACACGCATGCGTCCTGGCGGGGTTCTTCACGTAGTCACTCACGTGACTCCGAAGTAAAATTGGGATTTGTGAGGCGGTGACAAAGGTGATCGATGAAGGTAAGGCATTGGATGTTGTCTGCATGGATTTTAGTAAGGCATTTGATAAAGTCCCCCATGGTAGGCTGATCGGAAAATATGCTCGGGATTCACATTGACTTGGTTGCATGGATTCAGAACTACATTACTGGTAGGGGACAGATGGTTATAGAGAAAGGATAATATTCAGGCAGGTTCTCTATGACCAGTGCTGCTCCACAGGTATCTGTGCTTGTACCTCTGTTTGTGCTGCAGATAAGTGACTTGGACATAAATGTACGTGGGTTGGGTAGTAAGTTTGCAGTTGAAACCAAGATTGCTGGAGTTGAGAACTGTGAAGAAGGCTATCAAAGTGTATGGCGGGATGTAGATCAGCTATAGAAATGGGTGGAAAAATGAAAGGTGCATTTTAATCTGAGCAAGTGTGGGGTACTGCACTTTGGGAGGTCAAATGTAAGGGAAAGGTATATAGTTAAACATAAAAAATAGGTGCAGGAGTAGGCCATTCGGCCCTTAGAGCCTGCACCACCATTCAATATGATCATGGCTGATCATCCAAAATCAATACCCGTTCCTGCTTTTTCCTCATATCCCTTGATTTTGTTAGCCCTAAGAGCTAAATCCAACTCTCTCTTGAAAAAACTTGAAAATGGCAATATCATTAAAATAATTGAATAAGTAGGAGGATCTTCAGGTCCAGGTGCATGAAAGTGGCAACACAATTAAATAGAGTGGTAAAGAATGCATGGTGTATACTTGCCTGTATTGGTTGGGGGCATTGTGTATAAGAGTCAGGAGGTCTTAATGTAGCTTTATATGCCTTTGATAGAC